>NC_084801.1:71773831-72073831 GCF_963169125.1 Humulus lupulus
TTTGCCGATTCGTACACCGTTCCCCGGAAGGCCTCGGGGATCTTCTCCAGGTTCTGAGGGTTGACTGGGATGCGCACATCGGAGGCCACCGCAGCCGGAGCCCCGAGCTCCGTCCCTGCGTCCTGGGTGACGGTTGGAGTTCGCTGAGGTGGTGGAGGCATTTGGCCTGCTCCGGCAACAGGAAGAATCGCTCCCGCGTCCTGGGCTGATGGGGTTTTCTCCATCTCCTTTGCTGGGGACTTGGTGGAGGTCCCAGCAGTGCTCCTGGACCCCCGGAGCCTTTTCAGTCTTGGCCCGGCTGAGGGGTTTCCCCCGAAGACTGCGCCTCGCAAGCTCCCCTCGGGCTGAGACATCTCTTCTATCGAACAAAAAACATGGTTATTACAAGTTAACAATCATACAGAGATAAAGACAAAAGGTTAAAGCTAAAAAATATACGAATACTAAGGGAGCCCTACCCCCCGAGCTGGAAGAACCCAAGACGATTATTTCCCGAACTGGCGCAGGTTCTGGCTCCGGGTCCAATTCGGGGCTAGATTCTCCTACGTACTACCTAAGCCCCGGAGCATAGATACCCCTCTGGAGTGATGGGCATGTGCGTAGGTTTGTCCCATACTCCTGGAAAAGGACCGACCTAAAGGATAAGGTGTTATCTACTACTACGGTACCCCTAGGCCGGCTCTCCTAGTGGTCCAGCACGAGCCGGTCGACACAATGGAGCAGGAGCGTGTTCAGGTCCGGATCGCTCCTGTGACGATGGACGAGCTGCCTAGGATTGAACCTAGCCAGCCGGGGGTCTGCAGCGGCCCTATCTAGACTCCTAAACAAGTAAGGGTTACCTTGGCCAGAAGGACCCGCGGCTGCTCCGGATTGGATCCTCTCCTCGCCCATCCTCTGGGCGACCTCCAAGGTCCTCTTCCTGTTCCTCACGAGCGGAACTTCATCGCCCTCGTCCTCCTCACCTTCATCTTCCGCGACCTCCTCCACGTTGATAGGTCTGATGTCGCAAGCTGGGGGCAGCCCCCTGGGCCTCTTTAGGTTCAGGGTTTGATTCGGAAAAATCAACTTGCAAGCCACCATCGTCTCGTCCGTCACGAGAACGCGATAATCCTTCTCACTGGGGGGCAAGCCCGCCAGTGTTTCATACTGTGCCCCGAGGGTCACAGATTTCTCTGTCCTCGCGAAGATGGCAGCGTAATGAGTTTAAGTCAGAAAGGGGTACAGGAGGAGCTAAAGTGATATTTAAACACATGAGCTAGGGTCAGAGAGCACTTACGAGGACGATTGAAGTAGTGGTGCTCGCAGTTCCGGAACCCAGTTGACATGAAGAACTGGTCCTTGAAATCATTGGGGTGGCTGGGCAGCTCGATGACCGCCGCCGTGTTGGGAAAACGGGTTAAATAGTAAAACCCGTCGCCTCGCCCCCACTGGTCCGGGCTGGCTTTGAGGCAAAAGAAATATAAAATATCCGCAGGAGTGGGGACCTCCCACTCTTGCTTCTGGAACAAGTACCTCAACCCTGCCAGCAGACGGTAGGAGTTGGGGGGGAGCTGAAATGGGGCCAACCCCACGTAGTTCAGGAAATCAGCAAAGTACTGATCCAGGGGAAGGAAGGCCCCTGCCTTAAAGTGTTCACCGCTCCAGGGCGCGAACGATTCGTCGAGCGGCGCGCAGCTCCGCTCGCCATCCGAGGCAGGTCGGGCAATAACGGAGGCTTTCCCCAGCGCGATGTTGTGAGTGAGGAAGAGTTTGTTAATCTTCGTCTGATCGGTTATCTTTGAGATGATTCTTTCCACCTCAAAGAATGCGTCAGGGGCCACCTCGACCTCCTTCTCCACTGCCGGCCCGAAACGGGGGATCGGGGAGCTAGGCATCACCGCCTTTCCTTTCTCCTGCTGGGAGGCTGAGCTTCCAACGTTCTTCTGGGGAAGATTCCTTTTTGGAGCCATCTGGTCGCCTAATGAACAAAAGAAAACACTTTAGAAAAGGCAACCCAAGCAGGAGGAAGAAGCAATTGCTACTTGCACGAGCTGAGGTAAGCCCAGTGTAACGACCCAAATTCGCTAATAAGGCTTAAGGGCCTTGATTAGCGTGCCAGGAGGGCACGATGGGAATTATGTGTGATTTTACGAGTTAAATGCATGGTTATGATTTAAAGCATGTTATTTGACTATTTATTTATCTGAGACGCATGCATATGTGTATTAGTATGCATGTAGGCCCTGATTGTGTTGAAGGGCATAATTGTAATTTTAGCCCGCCGAGGGCATAATTGTGATAATTGTATTCCGTGATTTGTACCACGTGAGTGTGGTGTTATTTTGTGATGCACGTGCCGAGACGGTCCTAGAGAGCAATTTAACTTAAGAGTCACAACGGGATTTCTATACCCGGCTCGGGAGGAGCCTAGGGGTACCTCGTGAATTTTATGGTTAAGTTGAGATTTAGCGGGTAATGGTTATTGGAGATTTAGTAACCTGGGTAACCATTAGTTACTGCTGAGAGTAACAAGTTCTAGGTAGAAAATGGTAGAAATGAAATAGAAGTAAAAGGACTTAAGTGCCCTTGAGGTTTAGTTGGGAAAGGATAGGCAAGGAGGGGTAAAAAGGTCATTTGGCTGGGAAATTGATTTATGGCAGCTGGGTTATAGGGGGTACACGGTTTGGGGCTTGGCATTGATTGGTTTTGATAAAAACTAAAGAGAAGAAAAACCAAAGAGAAGGAAAGTTAGGGCAATGAGAAGAAGAAGAAGAAGAAGAAGAAGAGAAGTGAAGGAGCTGAAATTTGGAGACTTAGGAGATGAATCAAGGGAGCTTGGGATGGGATTCTCTACTTGAGGTAAGGAGTTTATACACATTTAAGGCTTGATTATGTTATGGGTTAAGAGATTTGAGCATGGTTTAAGTTTGAACTTTGAGTTTTTTAATTTTCTGAAATTGAAATCAAGGAAGTGGTTTTGGGTTGATTAGTATTGAGGGATGTTTCTTGTGTGTTGTGACTAGGTTATTGGTGAGGCTCGTGCTTGAGGACTGTGCTCGCGGCTTTAGTGCATCAGGAGGCTCGGAATTCAGGTAAGAAAACTATAACACCCGTAGGATAGGGCGTGGGCCCATAGTATGATTGCGGGGCGCGGCCCTACATTGCATCACATGTTAGGGTGCAGACTTAAATGAATTAATGTTTGATTGCATGTTGTTGTGTTATATTATATGTGTGATTATGATGAAATGAACGGCAAGGGCTGAGTACGGCGTAGGCTGGGGCGGTCGTGGGCCGAGTACGGCGTAGGCCGGGGCGGCCGTGGGCCGAAAGTAACACCTAGCACATGGGATGCTATAGTCAGGGCGGGGCCCGGTGGATACATGTGTTATGCTATATTCAGGGTGGGACCCAAGGGATACATGAGTTATCCTCGCGGTGAGAACCGATACCCCAGGGCTTTGGTAAGGTCTCTGGGGCGGCATGGCCGTGTTTGCTTAGTCTAATGGTTGACTTGTTTATTTGAGGATTATCTATTATGATAAACTGTATACATTGCATATGTTATGTTCTGCATGAGTTTTCTTGCTGGGCTTCGGCTCACGGTTGCTCTGTGTTGCAAGTAGGGCAATGACTGAGTCAACCAACCATGAGTACGGAGAGCGTGAAGCGACGCGTACATGTTTGGCCTGCCCGACTGCTTTGGTTGGGGGTTTATTTGAAAATGGCTGTAATAATCTATGATTTTTATGATTTATCAACTGTGAACTCATTTTTTTTGATGTAAATAGTTTTCAAACCTTATTTTGGGATCCCAATGTTTAATATTAGGAGTTTTATTGAAACAACACATTTTTCTAAGATTACAGCCTTAACTTTTAATTAGTCACACTTTCGTTTCAAAACCTCGGTTAGCGAGATCTTTGCACACTGATTTGTCTTAAAAGTCACTAAGTAACGACTCTAAGGAAGTAGGGCGTTACAACTTGGTATCAGAGCGAGCCAAGGTTTATTGGTTTTGGAGATCGACCGAACATGTACGCTCGCTGTCAGTGACAAGCTCGACTCAGCGTTGGTTGGTGTGATTGATTGATATGCTGAACATATGTTCGAATGCCCTGTTTGCCTGTTTACTTATATGGAGCATGATAGATGAAATAACATATGCAATGAGATACTGATAGGGCCTGGCCCTTGACTATTGCATGTTGAGATTAATGCCTGCTGAATGACATTATGATGTATATGGATGAATATTGGCATATTGGTTCGCGTTTTGTGTATATGCGATTAATTTTCTGGATGAAATTCAAATGTTATATCTTTATATTGGCTTGTATGAAGCATGATGAGTATGGATATACTTAGTGATGATTGAATCTGGTAGCTAAATGTATATCATTGTGGATTTGACCTAGTATATGCTTGTGTGTGCATTATACCTGTAGATGTTCAGATCTAGTTGTGGATTGGTTCAGGGTATGAACCTCTGAGTTCAGGAGTTTGGTCGGTCTGACGGATGAACTCGTGTTGATTGTTCCTAGAAGGGTTTTGTGGACCGGATATTGTGTTGAAAGGGGATTCTAGTTATAAGTTGGAGTTGAGATCTCCAGTTATCCCTGAAAGCAGCAGCAGTGAGTCACTAGTGTGTGAGTAGGCTGTGGAGTTTGTTAGTTGAGATGGGATAGAAGAACAGCGGATTTCTCCAGGGAAAGAGCTGATTTATAAGCTTTAGCAGTAAAGGTGACCAGTGTTGGTTTACTGTGAGGATGGACAGATAAAAGTATTATATGAGAGGTTTAAAGGGGTGTTATCCTCGGGTTTTGAGGACAGCTCGAGTTGGCAAGGGACTTATCAATAGACGAGCAGAGTTAATTCCACCCTTGGTTAAGAGGATGAGAGATCCTGATTAGAGGGTTGTGATAAATGTTGAGGCAGAGAGTTGCCTGGAAGTGACACTCGGGCTGAGGTACTAGCTTATTGGGTTGGAAAGAACCTAGTTGATGAATGGTTACAAGAGATTTTAAAGACATGATTAGAACCATGGAGACTGGTGGGCTTATAAGTGGGGTTCGGACCGTTAGGGTAACAACAGCGTAATTCAATGGGTTTGGTAAAGCGAGTAGTCCATTTCAGGATGTTATACTGATGGATGTATCTGGAATTGGTGGCGACCCATTTAAGGATATGAGATCTGGTTTAGTCTAAGGTATTTGGGCCGCTTCGATGTAAGGACTTATCGTCTGCATGTGGATGGCGGAGAGGGCCATGTGGTTCGAGGAACTGATGGTTGATGTCCGGAGCATGAGTGCTAGAGTCGCTATGGCAGTGCTTCTTTCGATGGAATTAGTAAAGTTAGATTCGTGATAATCGAGTTAAAGGAACCCCGGATAGTTCTATGGCTTCTGGTTTGCCAGAAAGGGGGAAAAGTCTGATTGATAAGATGGTGCTTGTGTTGATAGAACGCAGCGAGGTCGGATTCTCAATTTTGAGGTAGAAGGACCCCAGACAGTGCTTGGGCACCTAATTTGAGTTTGGAAAGAAACATGAGTGAGAAGCTAGTTACCAAGATGGCGATAGGAACCAGGGAGGTTATTGGTATGCGTGAGGGAGAGGATGCCGCCTGAGAGGAGGTCAGGCGAGGGCATGACGTCTGCATGGGATGACTCAGTATGATAGAATGGAATTCCCGTGGTGAGGGAACGGAGAACTTGAATGCCTCGCTACATTCGTAGTTCGAGGCCGATTCCTCGAGGATGAGTATTTAACAGAATGGTTTATGCTTTGGACATATAATGAACTGGAAGGACTCGGTGTTGTGAATGCTCCGAGAGGGTGATGGACATAGAGAGGTTGCCTCAATGGCGCCATTTGAGAGGCTAAGGACAGTAATGCTTATTGAGAAGGAATTAGAAGCTCTGGCAGATGGATTGTTGTGGATATCATCTGGAGTACGTGAAGGAGACAGAGCTGACCAGTGGGAAAGCTATATGGTTATGCACATAAAGATTTAGGTAATACTTCAAGGTCAGACTACAGATAGGATTGGTTTAAGGAATGTTGTAAAAGACGGTTTTGGCCGACAGAAAGCCTATTGAAACAATCGAAGGAATTTGAGCCTGGTGTAGCCACTGTGTTATACTACGGGGATTGTTAGCATCGTCGGGGTAGGACGAAAAGTACGATGTTGGATACAAGGTAGGACGATGTCTCCAAGAGTTGATCTATGACCTGTTAATTTCCAGTTGGAAACCAAGGAAAGAGACATTTCAGGAATTTTGTTTTGAACTAAGTAAAGTGCGAGGAGTTGGTAACAAAGATTCTAGATTTGGTTCAAGCTACGGCAGCACAGGTAAGTTCTTTAAGTAGAGGATACAAGAATGGTTCAGGCAAGTTCCCTTCAAGTTCACGAGCAGTACATGTGGATTACTCCCAGACGGAAATGGTGAGCAAGTGACTATGCGAAAGACGTTTGTACCCAGAAGGCAGAGTCTCAGGTAAGGTTCTACGGATTGTTAGTTTGAGCGTTGTCAGGAATACTCAGATTAGAGCTACAAGGAGAAAGGACAGGTTCGATAAGATTCGATCTGAAGCCACAAAGAAGCTAATGAAGAACGTCTGAAGATTGGAAAGCATAACAAGACTGGTAAGCGCGTCATCCATTGCACAAGCACCTCCGGAGAAAACTACATCAGAGATGAGGAGATCAGTAAAACTTGAGGTTAGACGGACTGAGTGGTGTCAAATCAGAAAGAAATTCAGAAGATAAGGTAAGGTTGTTTAGTATCGGGTAATGATGGAATTTGCGTGTGTTTTGGTTAAGTAAAGAGTGATTTCATAAAGGACCTGATCTATGGTAGGGTTATGAAAATGTGGGAGTGCATCACGAGTTGGGCACGCCCAGGAATAAATTGACGCGAGGATGGATTGAACCTTGCGGGAGGCGACAGAATGGATCATGGTTGATACACTTGGAACGTTAAGTCGACTGTTGTGTATGGCATAAGATACTTGAGTGTTGGGTATTAGTAAGAAGGTTAGCGCTGAGACCCAGATGTGGTGAAAAGTAACAGACGGACGATCAGTGTTTGAAATCCTCGATTGAGTGAGGGGAGATATAATTGGAGGCGGAACTCCTGGCTGTGAGGCGTGTGTCAGTCGGGGAAGAGCGCCATAGATTGTAATGGGGTGGACAAAGCAACGACTAAGAGCGGCATAATGTTAATAGGTAAGGGTTAGCTGGTGAAAGTCACTAAGCTATGGAATCCGAAGTGTTGACTTGAGTTGAAACAGGGAAGGACCCTGTCATGGTGGTACAGTGGGATACCAGGATCGAGTGAAGGATCCAGGTGGGATATGGTTTTGAATGAGGATTCTGAATGGACATCATTCCACCTCCTAGGGTACGTCGTACCGGGAGGGTTGAGCGGGTGACAGAACCTAGTGATTTCCTTTGGACCCTGAAGGGTTAGGTGATGTGGTGGTGCATCGTGGGGATAGACCACAATAGACCTTAAGTAAGGTGTTTGGACATGAAAAGTTTTAACTCGGTCGTTTGAGTTAATGTTGTTGGGGCAAGTGAACTGGTTTCGTGATAGAACGTCGATGACATTGAATTGAGGCAATATGATATTTTAAATTGTGGGAATGGATTTAAAGAACGAAAAGAACAGAGTGGGAACCTGGAATTATCAGTTGATTGCAAGTGGAATGGTTGTCTGAAAGTTTATCAAAGATCTTAAAGAATTAAGCGCTGAGTAGGCGAAGACTTGAGGTATTAAGGGAAGTGTAATCCCTGGGAAGTAAGTCGTGATGGCAGTTCTGGTGTCTTGTTGATGTAGCGCGACATAGGGCTTGATAAGAGGTGAAGGATGGTGAATACTACAGTTTGGCTTTAGTTCAGAGAGAAAGACAAGTGGGTCGTTGAACTTCTTATGGCAGGAGTGTCTGCCTATTTGGAAGAATAAAGAGCTGCGTCTCCGCGTTTAACAGACCAGGAGCGGTGAGGCGTTCAAAGAAAGAAGGGAGAGTTCTGACCCTTGATTCAACATAAAATTTCGAAGTTGTACTAGGTGTTAGGCGAGCGGGGCCTACAAGCTGATCCCACCTAGTAGAGGTGATGACGTTTGAGTATCTATGGAATCAAGAATAAGACAATGAATTGGTCATTGTAATCTAGGCAGACCCTGGGCTTCGGCAGGATTGCGGTGTTAATGAGGGGCTATCGAGGGTATGGCTATTTGACGAGATCTTGCGAGCCAAGATTGTTCTCCTGAAAGAGCGTTGGTGGGAACTAAAGTAAGGCGATGGACCTTGGAGATTATGGTCAGATTGCGGGTTGCTGACTGATGTGTTTGAGTAAATTTCGAGGACGAAATTTTTATGAGGAGGGGATAGTTGTAACGACCCAAATTCGCTAATAAGGCTTAAGGGCCTTGATTAGCGTGCCAGGAGGGCACGATGGGAATTATGTGTGATTTTACGAGTTAAATGCATGGTTATGATTTAAAGCATGTTATTTGACTATTTATTTATCTGAGACGCATGCATATGTGTATTAGTATGCATGTAGGCCCTGATTGTGTTGAAGGGCATAATTGTAATTTTAGCCCGCCGAGGGCATAATTGTGATAATTGTATTCCGTGATTTGTACCACGTGAGTGTGGTGTTATTTTGTGATGCACGTGCCGAGACGGTCCTAGAGAGCAATTTAACTTAAGAGTCACAACGGGATTTCTATACCTGGCTCGGGAGGAGCCTAGGGGTACCTCGGGAATTTTATGGTTAAGTTGAGATTTAGCGGGTAATGGTTATTGGAGATTTAGTAACCTGGGTAACCATTAGTTACTGCTGAGAGTAACAAGTTCTAGGTAGAAAATGGTAGAAATGAAATAGAAGTAAAAGGACTTAAGTGCCCTTGAGGTTTAGTTGGGAAAGGATAGGCAAGGAGGGGTAAAAAGGTCATTTGGCTGGGAAATTGATTTATGGCAGCTGGGTTATAGGGGGTACACGGTTTGGGGCTTGGCATTGATTGGTTTTGATAAAAACTAAAGAGAAGAAAAACCAAAGAGAAGGAAAGTTAGGGCAATGAGAAGAAGAAGAAGAAGAAGAGAAGTGAAGGAGTTGAAATTTGGAGACATAGGAGATGAATCAAGGGAGCTTGGGATGGGATTCTCTACTTGAGGTAAGGAGTTTATACACATTTAAGGCTTGATTATGTTATGGGTTAAGAGATTTGAGCATGGTTTAAGTTTGAACTTTGAGTTTTTTAATTTTATGAAATTGAAATCAAGGAAGTGGTTTTGGGTTGATTAGTATTGAGGGATGTTTCTTGTGTGTTGTGACTAGGTTGTTGGTGAGGCTCGTGCTTGAGGACTGTGCTCGCGGCTTTAGTGCATCAGGAGGCTCGGAATTCAGGTAAGAAAACTATAACACCCGTAGGATAGGGCGTGGGCCCATAGTATGATTGCGGGGCGCGGCCCTACATTGCATCACATGTTAGGGTGCAGACTTAAATGAATTAATGTTTGATTGCATGTTGTTGTGTTATATTATATGTGTGATTATGATGAAATGAACGGCAAGGGCTGAGTACGGCGTAGGCCGGGGCGGTCGTGGGCCGAGTACGGCGTAGGCCGGGGCGGCCGTGGGCCGAAAGTAACACCTAGCACATGGGATGCTATAGTCAGGGCGGGGCCCGGTGGATACATGTGTTATGCTATATTCAGGGTGGGACCCAAGGGATACATGAGTTATCCTCGCGGTGAGAACCGATACCCCAGGGCTTTGGTAAGGTCTCTGGGGCGGCATGGCCGTGTTTGCTTAGTCTAATGGTTGACTTGTTTATTTGAGGATTATCTATTATGATAAACTGTATACATTGCATATGTTATGTTCTGCATGAGTTTTCTTGCTGGGCTTCGGCTCACGGGTGCTCTGTGTTGCAGGTAGGGCAATGACTGAGTCAACCAACCATGAGTACGGAGAGCGTGAAGCGACGCGTACATGTTTGGCCTGCCCGACTGCTTTGGTTGGGGGTTTATTTGAAAATGGCTGTAATAATCTATGATTTTTATGATTTATCAACTGTGAACTCATTTTTTTTGATGTAAATAGTTTTCAAACCTTATTTTGGGATCCCAATGTTTAATATTAGGAGTTTTATTGAAACAACGCATTTTTCTAAGATTACAGCCTTAACTTTTAATTAGTCACACTTTCGTTTCAAAACCTCGGTTAGCAAGATCTTTGCACACTGATTTGTCTTAAAACTCACTAAGTAACGGGTCTAAGGAAGTAGGGCGTTACACCCAGCCCATGGAGAGTGGAGCCACGCGGTTCTGTGAACACGCGCTCATACTCCCAACAGATCCCCGATTACTCAGAATTCGTGTGTCAGGAGGTTCATAAAAGAATTTGGCTTGGGGGGAAAGTTTCGGTAGGCAGAAAATTGCAAAACCGCTTGTGAGGCGTTTTCCCTAAGCTACCCGGTTTTGCACCCAAAAATTCCCAAAACTCCTACCCAAAAATTTTCTCAGGAAAGGCATCCTGAAACCCATATTCTAAAGCGATTTCCTACAACAAATATACCCTAACCTAAAAAGGCTGTCACCCTCCATATCCACAAAACCCAGAAAACCCTTGCATGCGGCTACAATAATTTTTTTTACCTAAGCTACAGAAGCATGTTTTCAAAGCACACAGGGTCAGGAAACTTACAGTGTATGGCTGGGAGGTAGACGAGAGTGTTGCGTTGGTAGGAGCTTCGTCGGTGTAGTAGCTTCCAAAGCTTCGGAGAAATCCGTACGCCTAAGCTTCTTGAACGATGAAAATGGCAGCAACAGAGTCGAGGGTTTCGTTCTTCGGGAATATGGAGAGGAAAGAGGAAAAGAGGTTTGGAAAATTTCGAATGAAAGGGTGGCCCGTGCGTAGGGTGGCCACCCCCTTTTTATATGCGTGAAGGATCACGTGTAGAAGGCTCTTGGATGGCCCTGATGAGGGATCCGAGGCCCTCCACTCGAAATACGAAACGACGGCTGGGCATAGGCTAGGCCATTAAATGCGGTTCTCGTAAGACGTACCGTCACCACCCACAATGTTCCACGTATCAGGCGCCTGCATAAAGAGTGGAATGCGAAGAGTTTGTGGGGAAGTCTAAAAGCCCCTACTGTGGTCTTATATGCGACGTCATATACCATGAGCAGGAGCTTGGGGGGCAGATGTACGCCGTGATTTTCCCACGGGCTGATTAGCAGGCCGAGTTTCAGACTAATCATGGTTAGTCCATAAACATCCCCCAGACCGGAGCTCCTGTCTTGAGGTCGTACCCCCCTTAGCTCGAGGAATCCTCAAGGACTCGCCAAGACTCGCCAAGACTGGAGCAAGGAATCGGAAGGCCGAAGGTCGGGTCAAATGCGCAGCTCGTGGTACGAGCTAGATATGGAGGCTATGACCCCTTGTAAAGTCAACACACGCAAGATAAACGTGCATATATTTGACATCACGTGTCCGATATCTCCCTGACTTCTCGGACACGCAGCAGGAACGTGCGTGTTCAGACTTAAACTCCCTAAAGAGATTCACGATTGATGGTATCCTATCTTAACACTAGTTATTCAACGAGTGTTAGGTTCAATAGGTAATAACAAGTCAATCAAGTGAATATTAGTTGTACTCAAAACAAGTCCCATCTGAGATTTTGAGTACTTGTGTCTTACCAAGTGGAGGGTTAAAACCGAAAGGTTTTTTAATAGAATTCAGTCTTGTAAAGACAAGCATTTTTGGTAACAAAATACTGTAAGAATTCTACCTATATGGACCTAGGGGTGGTGCCACCTCTCATGAGAATTGGGAGTATTCTCAAGAACGTCCATGAATGGAAAGAGCACATGGCCATTAACGGTGCAAAGCTAGACATAGAGTTCTCAAGTGAACATCGCAAAGGTGTGTGTATTATCACCGATTTGTCATCATGAAAAGATGGTTCAATGCCTTGTGCAACCAAATTTTTGACAAATTTTGTGATAATTACACTATAGTAAAGTTCAAGTTGAAAAACACTCTACTTTATGCATCAATGCAATGACTCCTATAAGAGAGAGTTCTTATTTAATCAAGTGGGGGATATGTTATATTTATAAATATAATGATTTATTACATAAGTGTTACAATAGATGACTATTTAATCTAGTGGGGGAATGTTATATTATTTTATAATATAATGTTTTAGATTAAATAAATGTGACATAGAGTGTCACATATTCTAACATATAATAGAGAGTTACATTATTTGGATGTATGTGAAATATCCAAACATGTAACATATTTGGTGTTACAAATTCATCACAAATTTGTAACTCCTAAAATATCACCCATTATTGTGTAGATTTGTTGTTACACAATATTGAGATGAATTTCTTAAAGTCATATGAGAAACAGCTGATAGAGATGTGATTTTAACTCCCATATTGTGTATGGAAGTTACAAAATCAAGTGGGAATAAATTGGAACGTTTTGAAAAAAAACTTAAAAAATAGTTGCTGGAACTGACTGAGGGCCGGGGCGCCTGGTAACATGCCTAATCTGCCTTATTATTTCTTAATACACTGTTGGTGAAAAACTGCATCAACAGTTTGGTGCTTTCATTGAGAGTTGATTAGTGCTTCACCAAAATCCCAGTCGATTCTCATCATGGTGCTCACTCGCTCAATGCACGATAATGAGATAGAATAGCATGGTAAGTAGGAGGCTCATCATACTGCTGTTCCGAATGAACGTAGCCCTGAGATTCACTACTACAAAAAAATACTTTTTGGGACTCGCGTGGCGCGAGTCCTCTATTTGAGAGCCTTAAAAAACTGAGGTATTTTAGGAATCGCAAAAAGAATGTTTTTAGGAACCACATTGCGAGTCCTAAAAGAATGTACGAGTCCTAAAATAATGTTTTTAGGACTCGCAATGCGAGTCCTAAAAAGTCTTATTTTTAATTTCTAAGACCCCACTGTGGTGGTTCGGGAAAATGATCAATCCTTTAGTGGGTTTTGATGCCCAAAGGAAAAGGAATGCACTGGTGGTGTTCATTTGGGTCGGGGTGGCTCGAGGCGGTCGGAAAACACTCGGAAGAGTTTGGGAAAAATAATACCACTGCGACGTCAAACGACTTTAGGCAGCGGAGGGCGATGAGTGAGGGGCTGGGTTGGTGGGGGTCAAAGGTCGCCGACCTTCTGCGTCAATTGCGCCGGCGGGTGTAGGAGGTGGGTGTTATATTATTTTATAATATAATGTAATATTATATTATTTTACAATATAATGTTTTAGATTAAATTAATGTGACATAGAGTGTCACATATTGTAACATATAATAAAGAGTTACATTATTTGGATGTATGTGACATATCCAAACATGTAAAATATTTGGTGTTACAAATTCATCACAAATTTGTAACTCCTAAAATATCACCCATTATTGTGTAGATTTGTTGTTACACAATATTGAGATGAATTTCTTAAAGTCATATGAGAAACAGCTGATAGAGATGTGATTTTAACTCCCATATTGTGTATGGAAGTTACAAAATCAAGTGGGAATAAATTGGAACGTTTTGAAAAAAAACTTAAAAAATAGTTGCTGGAACTGACTGAGGGCCGGGGCGCCTGGTAACATGCACCGCGGCCCTAGTGCCTGACAGCCTCTTCCAACTTTGGTTTTTATCCAATGTTGAACGTTTCCAAAAGCCAAGTAACTCCCAAATCTCTATTCTAATTCCATAAAACATCCAATTAATCATTGGTAACAGCCATGGGGGTTGGTGGAATTTGAAATTCAAAGGGTGTCTCTAAACTCTATAAATAGGAGCCTAATGCTCACTTGTAAGACACACCATTTCTATTCACTAGAGAACTTGGCGAGAAACACCTTGAGGCTTGATTATTCCAGAAAGCATTTCCAAAATCTGTGAGAGATCCCTTAGTGCTTGAGTTAGGGGAAATAAGCTTTTGGACAAAGGTTTCAAACCTTGTTCAAGTTGGTGATCCCCAACACTCATCACTTTGGTTGTGTGAGTGAGAGTTTATTGTTTTGGTTGTTTTCTTCTTATTCTATTTACTTGTACTTTTGTTTAAAAGTTGTAATCCTTTTATTTCCTTTGTTCAAACACTTCTAGTTTACTTGTATCTTTTTGTTATAGAGTTGTACTTTCTATTTCTATCATCTTATATCTCCTTCTCCTTTTATTTGTATTTTTCAGTTATAGAGTTGTAACACTTTATTTAATCAATCCTTGTCTATTGTAATATTTTGCATAGAGTTGTAATATTTTCTTACCATTTCCATTGAGGCAATACATATTTTCCTAACAGTGGGTTGCCTGAGCGCCGCCGTCCGTGGCTTGGTTGTGGAGTTCGTGAGAGAGAGATAGAGAGAGAAATGGGGGAAGAGAGCAAGGAGAGAGAGATAGAATGGGCTGTTGTGTTATATTTTTCTTTGTGATTTAATAAATAATAAAATTTTAGTTCAAAAAATTGGAGGGAATTTGAAATTTTTTAAAATTCAATCTTTTACGAAACACATAACATTTTAGGAGGTGTTTGTTTACAAAAAAACTCAAAGTTTTAGGACACACATAATTTTTAGGACTCGCTCTATGAGCCCTAAAAGAAATTTTTTAAGGACTCGCATCTAGGTGAGTGCCCTAAAAAAGTGTCATAGAAGGGTGTTTTTGTAGTAGTGATTCAGCAGCGTCAGGGAGAACAATCGGCGGGTTATTGGGACACTGGGAGTTCGGCGTCATTGCCCCTGAATCCAAATCCAAACTACCTAACTACCATTGAGTTGGAAAACATGCAATTGAGAAGCCATCTCGCTAAGGTAAATAGGCAGATTGAGGAGGTTTTGGCCCGATTACCCCCTCTTGCAACCGCCGTTATTGCCGGAAAGAGGTAAAGTGGGTCTCACAAGTCCCACAGGAATAATTGATGCAAACCAAGTTGATCAGTCAAAACCGCCATTCCAAGTTCTGTATCTGTGGAGCGAGATCACTAAAATGCTAGACCATCATAGAGGTCGTTAGCATGTCATCCGATCGGTTAGGACTGCAACCCCAAGTTCAGTGCCTTCTTCACAGGTCCGCAGGAATGTCCATGGAAATCCATGAGGAGGGGCTGGGATAGGCTCACAAAAGAAATTTTTCCAACAAACCCTCCTACGTCGCAATCAGATCGCCTGGCATAGAGAACTAGAGACATTGGAGTAGAACATAGGCAAGCTAATTTATTCCGCCCTAATGGAACGAGGGTAGCCTCACCAATGAGGCATCCCTCGTTGCCTATCAGACATTTGACACCACCTCATCCTCAACGGAACATTCCAACTTATGGAGACATTAGGAGTAATCCTCCCCCATCTACCAATACTTACGTCCCACGAACACGTGTCGAAAATCCAGATCCTCGGTCCTATCCGCGATCTGTAAGATTTGCAAACAGGAGTTACTGGACTGAAAGTTGTCATAGTGGTAGGTCCAAAAGTGATCTGAGAAATCAGTTGAGTTTAGCACAGAGCCCTTGGTACGATCCACAACCTGATTTGCACGATCGTCTGAACTCGTAGAGAAGAAGTCCAGTTGGGAATGAAGATATTGCTATACTCGACAAGAAGGAGGTCCGTCCATAGTTTGTAATAATGGGAATGCCCCAAAAAACAAAGCTTGAGCTTGGAGGGACAATAACCCATCAAACGCATACGATAGGATAAGAGCTGTTGAACAGCCCCTAGGTAACCTAGGGAATAGGGACCAAACCCTTGAAAGACTATCTTTGATGGAAGAGTAAATAAAGAAGCTGTTATCTAGAAAAGAAAAAGATGATTGCGACTTAGAAGATGAGCTTGAGCCTTCTGCTCCAAATATTGCGGCGACCACATATCCGGTGGGCTTTAGAATGCCACACTTGTCAAAATTTGATGGAGATGGAGATCTGTTAGATCACCTCGAAATGTTTAACACCATGATGATGACTCACAATGTCGGGCTTGATCCAAGGTGTATTTTAGTCCCTGCAACTCTGGTCGGGCTAGCCAGGCAGTGGTTTAAGCAATATAAGAGGCATTCATTAAGCTCGTGGAAGAAGTTTTCTTCTGAGTTCAAAAAAGCATTCTGAGCTTCATAGGCAGCTCGAGTTAAGGCTGATTCATTGGCCAACGTAAATCAGCAACCTAGCGAAACGTTGAAGGCATATCTAAGTATATTTTCCAATGTTGTTGCACGAGCTAGGGATGCTAATGACAACTCTAAGCTAATGGAAATGAGGGTGGGAATCCTTGTTGGGGGCGACCTGTGGCAGGACTCCAAAGAAAAGGAGTTAAGAGTGTGGACAAATTCTTGGCCCGAGCTCAAGAATGGATTAACCTAGAGGAGGCGCAAGCTTCTGTCGTGGGAACTAGCCAGACCCCTGTCCAGCTCGTTGGAGCAGTAACAGACATTGCAGCTACGTCTCAAACCGTTACCCAGAATAACCAAGGGGGGAATAACAAAAGGAAGGGAAATGGCAAGAACGACTAGAGCGAAATGAAGAAAAATAAGTCTGGGGAGAAATTCAAACCTGTTTATGCTACTTATATCGACCTAACATATACTAGGGAGCACAGAACCGTTGAAGAACCAAAGGGCGAAGAGAGATTCCTCAAAGTTTTGCCGATTCCATAACGACATCGATCATAACACTGATGACTGTCGACAATTGAAGGATCATATCGAAACTCTCATCAGAACCGGACCTTTGGCCTAGTATGCCAGAAATCGGGTGGCCCTTAATCAGCCTGCTAGACCAAACCCTCAATGAGTTCCAGAAGCACCAGTAAGTCAAACCTAAGCTCAAGCAAATTAGGTCGACCCTCCTCCGATAGTAGGGGGAGATATGAACACCATTTCGGGAGGACCTCATTTGGCAGGCACGAGTTGCGGGGCCCAGAAAAGGTACATTAACGAGCTGAAGTCCCATAACGGGGTGGAGTTCATCCCGGAACATCGGTTATCGAAACATAAATGATTGGAAAAGCAACCAATCATTTTTACAGAAGAGGATGCTAGCCACGTCCAGTTCCCACACAACGATCCGTTTGTTATAACTGTTCAGCTCACCAACCGGAGGGTCCGGAGAATACTAGAAGATAACATTGAATGTAGTGCCAATGGAGTTCTTGGAGAATGGGAGTTTGACAGAAGAAATTATAGAGTTGAAATGATCGATACAAGACCAACCTGGATGACTCCCATTATGGAATACCTCACGACAAGAAAGTTGCCTGACGAGAGAAAAGAATCAAGAAAAATACTTTACCAAGCTCCGTGGTACGTAATAATAGATGGAACCTTGTATCGACGTGGTCATTTGTTGCCACTCCTACGACGCGTTCTGCCCGAGGAAGCCAAAACCATTTTACGAGAAATACACGAACGCTTTTGTGAAGATCATGCTGGGGGGCAAAATCTAGCACTGAAGATATTGAGGCAAGGCTATATTTGGCCCACTTTAACGAAAGACTCAATCTCGTATGTTCAGAAGTGCGACAAATGCTAGCTTTTCGCTACGATTGCTCGAGCTGCTCCAACCGAGCTAACAATGATTTCATCCCAATGGCCATTTGCGGGGAATCGACCTAATAGGCTCCCTACCTATGGGAAAGGGGCGAGTTCGTTACGCTGTGGTGGAGATTGACTATTTCACGAAGTGGGTAGAAGCCGAGCCTCTAGAAACCATCACTTAAAAAAGAGTCCCGGACTTCATGGTGAAGAGTATAATATGTCGGTTTAGGCTTCCTAAAAAGATCGTGTCAGACAACGGGACACAATTCCACAACGATCTCTTCACTAACTTCTGTGAAAAATATGGCATCACTAAGAGCTTCTCATCAGTAGCATATCTGCAGGCCAACGGATAGGTTGAGGCTGTAAACAAAACCCTTAAGGCAAGGCTGAAGAAGAGGTTAGACGAAGCCAGAGGATTATGCTCAAATAGCTCCCGCAAGTTCTTTGGGCGTATTGAACTTCTCACAGGACCTCCATGGGGCATACTCCTTTTTCCCTGACTTTCGGAAGCGAGGCCGTGCTTCCAATCGAAGCAATGGTAACTACTCACAGGCAAAAGGCGTTTGATCAAGAACATAATGATGGACTGCTTAACTCATCTCTCGATTTGATTGAACAAAAATGAGAAAAGTCGCAGTTACAGCTCGCCCATTATCAACAAAAAATCACTCGCAATTTTAATTCTAAAGTTAAGAGGTGCAGACTCAGACTGGGCGACCTGGTTCTTCGAAGGGTCTTTTTAGCAAATAAAGATCCCAAGGGCGGCGTATTAGGCCCGAACTGGCAGGGACCATATCATATCCTTTTAGGAAATAAGAATCCCAAGGACAGCGTATTAGGCTCGTGGACGTGGAATGCCCTACATTTGAAAAAGTATTATCAGTAGTACCACCATCAATATAAGGCTTCTTTATAAAATTCATTTGATTAAATAATAGATGGATTGTAAAATAACTTTTTTTTTTAAAAAAAATTATGTATTAGCTCGTTTCCTCATATTTATAGAAGCAACCAAGAAAGTATATACGTTCTGGTTACTTGGGGGGCACATAACCCGAGGTTGGCAAAATTAAGCATGCTAGATAAAAATACTTAGAAGCTTGGAAAAATTGATTATTCAAGGGCTTTTTAGAAGCTCAAGTTTTCAATAAACCTAGCGCAAACTAAGTTTAAATCATTGAAAACCCTGCACGTAACTAGGTCAAAACATGGAAGTTTCAAAAAATTAATTATTCAAGGGCTTGTTAAAGCTCGAGTTCTCAATAAACCTAGCACGAACTAAGTTTAAATTTTTAAAAACCCTGGATATAACCAGGTTCAAGGCCTGATTCTTAACATGAATGATACAAATAAGCAAAAAAAACTATGATATAACCAAGTTCGATAAAATCTATCTCGATCTAAAAGTCGATTCCTAAAATCTCGAGTGTACAAGAGTCTAAGGATTCATATGAATAAGAAGATAATAAAGGAAAAAAATGGATTGAAAGTTAGATATAAGTTGAAATATAACATATAAATTATACGAGGAGAAAAATCTCAAACTCAGCCCGAAGACAATTGTTTAATACAAAAAAAACTATTAAACAATTACAAAGGAGATAAAAAAAAGAGAGATCATTGGACTCCATCAGCTCGCCCCACAGAAGTGACCTCCTCACCATCTCCCTCCGCTGCTCCAAAGGCCTCACTAGTTTCCGAGGGTTCTTGCAAGAACTAAGCCTTGAATTTAGCAAGGTACTAATCCAGCAACCCAGGCTTCATAAATGAGAAGTTTCCATCATGGTTGAAGACCCAACAATGGTATAACATCTCCTCCATGGTTAATGAAGACGCCACCTTTTCTTCCTTGGCCTTAGCTTCGGCCTCGAGTAGTTTTGCCTTGAGCTCACCAATCTTGACCTGAAGACGTTCAGCAAGATGATTCACCTCGGTGGTTTGAGCTTGGGAAGCAGATAGTGTGGTCTTTGTGGCCTGCTCGCTTTCCTAGGAAGAGGTGACAGAAGCCCGGGCAACCTGCTCATTCTTCTGAGCATTCGTCAGGGCAACTTTGGTGGCCCGCTCGCCTTCCTTGGCAATTTCTAGCTCAACCTGGAGCTCATCATTTCTGGCCCTACCACGTGCGGTATAGGGACAGGACAGACTACAAAATAACAAAACAAGTCAAAAATATAATATGAGAAAAAAAACAACAAAATCACCACCAAGTATAGGAAAAGAACTGACCGTGAGATTCATCCACATGGCAGACTCAAGAACATTCTTGGGGCTGCGCTCCTCAATGGTCCTCAAGTCCCTCGAGCTGGCTTTATAAGCATGACCCACCATGTGAGTCGCGATCTCATATATGATACCCCGGAAGGCCTCACGGATCTTCTCCAAATCCTGAGGGTCAACCGATATTCGGAGTGTGGGGCCTCGACTTGAATAACTTGGGGAGGAGGAGGCATGAATCGAGGTGGGGGAGGACGATGCTGCCCAACAACGACATTAGCCACTGGACCTGGCTCCCGAGTGGAGCCCGTGTCCTTATTCATGGAGGGGGACTTTGAAGTGTTCCCTGTTGCAGGGGTGGTCTTCTTCTCCACCCTGAGCCTCTTCACAACGGGGCCCACGTCGGCTTTCTTAGCCTAGAAAGTAGTTCGTAGCTCATGAGCTCCTGGTTGTTCCATCTCTTCGCCTAAAAAGAACAAACGGAGTTAGTTCACAAAAATAATGTTTCAAAAAGCATTTGTAAAGAAATAAAGAAAACAAAGATCCTACCCTCTGGGCTGGGGGAGGAGTCAATTATCACAGGCTCGGGTGTTTTGACCAAGATAGGCACGACCTCTGGCCTTGGAACTAGTAAAAGGATAAGGGGAATCTATAGTCAATACTTCTTGGATCCTAAGGGTTTCAGGTCCTTCCTCGGGTCTAGACTCATCTACATATTGTCTGAACCCAGGGGAAAATGTACCCTGAAGCAGAGAAGCCCAGGACCTACGATTTGTCCCATATTCTTCAAAAATAGCAGATCTAAAATTTTCCCCCTAGGATAACATTTGTCATGGTGTCCCACTAGGTGGTCTACGAACTAGAGCAGGGTTACGTTTAGATCCGGGTTGGAAGGATGATGGTTAACGAGCTGATTAAGATTATAACAAACTAACCTAAAGTTGGCAATAACCCTATCTAATTCCCTAAAGAGGTATGGGTTACCTTGGCCGGAGGGGCTGGCTGCTGCCCCTGACGCAACTCGATCTGGATCGAGTTCCCAGACAGCCTCGGGAGCCCGTCTATTTTGTACAAGAGGCAACTCGACGTCTTCCTCCTCGATGTACTCATAGGCTGGTAAGGTCTCTTGAGGAGCGGGAACATCGGGGATGAATGGGAGTGGAGTTCGGGTCCTCAGAGCTAATGTTTGCCCCTCTCCGATAAGCTCGCATGCCAACATGGTGGCATCGTTCATGACATGGCGATAGTCCTTTTCGCCAGGGGGAAGACTGGATAATTTTCTGTATTGACCCATGAGGGTCACAAATTTTCTTGTCCTCGCAAATATGGTAGCATAAGAAACGAAATAAATTAAAACATGTACAAAAAGAAATGTTTTAAAGGAACAAAATTCACGTGCTGAGTTCATAAGGGTAGAAGACTTACGAGGATGGTTGAAGTACCAGTGTTCACATAAAGAATAGATCTTTATTTTCATTTGGATGGCTGGGAAGCTTGATGACGGGGGCGGAGTTGGGAAACCGCATGAGGTAGTAGAATCTGTCACCTCACCCTCTCTGTTCAGGGCTAGCTTTAAGGCAGAAGAAGTACAGTGTGTCTGCCGGAGTGGGGACCTCCCACTTGTGCTTCAGAAATAAGTACTTCATCCCCTTCATAAGCCAGTAGGAGTTCGGGGGGAGCTAGAATGGAGCCAGCTTCACGTAATTCAAGATGTCTGCGAAGTACTGGTCCTAAAGAAGAAATGTACTGGTGTTCATGTATTCGTCGCTCCAGGACGCGTAGTCATCTTGAAAGGGGGCACAACTTCGTTCCCCCTCAAATGCAGGTCAGACGAGAAGACTGCCGGATCCTATTTCTATATTGTGACTCAATAGGATTTTGTTGGCTTTCCCTTAAGTCATGATTTTTGAGACTATATGCTCAGCCTCGAAATACGCATTGGGATCAATCACGAGCTCCTTCTCCACCACCGGACCAAAGTGCGGGATGAGAGAGTCGGAAGCGGCTTGCTTCCCTTTGTTCTTGTGTTGTGAGGATGAGATCGAGGCGTTTTTCTTTGGAGCCTTCTTCTTCACAGGAGCAATCAGATCGCCTGATGACAAAGCGGCCTAGTTAGAAGGCGACCTAAGATGATCTATAACTATGATGCGGGAGTATGAAGGGCGATACATATTATTTTTGTTATACGAGCTAAAATTAGCTTCATCCCCATTGCGTGCTACCACGCGATTTCCTAAAGCTACACGCCTCGGTTTCCCAACAGTCCCATGATATTTTGGGATCCGTGTGTCAGAATTGTCAGACCACTACTTTCCTTGAGAAGCGGTTTAGTGGAAAACCCCCCAAGAAAATGTAACCCCTAAGCTATGTGGTTTTAAACCTAAAGACCCTTCAGTTTCTTTACCCCGAATGGGTATTTTTTAAATCAATTCACCATTAGGGTTGGTTACCCAGATTTACCAAGAAATTTCCCTAGTTTTATGGACGTCTTATTTCTAAAACTTGTTTGGATTCATCCATTGAACCTAAATCAAAACCTATTCCCTATGAACATTTAGAAAAAGCCTAACAATATCTGGCGATGAACATTACAAAAAAAAAATTTTGCTGGATCATTAAAGATTGAGATAGTTACAGGAAGTGTGTTCATTGACAGGAGGATTTAGACTCGGATCACAGAAAGCTCCTGGAAAGCTTCTGAGAATCTGGGCATGACGAATCGTTATGGGAATTTTGGGGAAGGAGCAAATTTGAAAATTTTGAAAAATGGTATTTTCTTGAATACAAAGGTGGTAAGTTCTGAGGCTAATCACCCTATTTATACGTAAATTCTGAAGATTAATCAGGGCCATTCAATTGGATTAGCGCAGGACCCAAGGGCTAAGATTAAATAGACCAAATGGCAGTAAAAAGTTGACAAGATAATTTTACAGTCCTTGAAACCCGAACAGACGCCAATTGCAGTAGACCACATGTCCAATGCTCGAGTAGTGGGCAAGCATGGTTTTATACAACAGAAATCTAAAACTCCCTACTGTGTAGGTCCGAAAGTGATGACATCAAACACGAGCAGGGTCTTGGGGGGCAAATGTTGTACCCTAATTTTAGCGCGAGTTCATTTATTCAGCTTGTGTACACTTGGCAGATTCATAGTGCTAGGTGAAATGAACAAGGGGAATAATATCTGCTTATTATCCATGTGGAAAACTGGAGATTCATAGTGGTCATACGTGGTGTTAGCCGTCTTGAGTTTATCCCGAACTAAGGACACAATGGCTATGAAGCGCGAGCTCAGAATATTAAATAGTTGTCGAAGCACGAGCTTAGAGGAGATATCCAGCTTGGGGTAATTCTAGTATATTGCATACTCAAGGATCGCTAGAGACTCAAGATCATTTTATACATTTATTTATGACCATGCTGTCATATTTATTATCCGAGATAGCAGGAATGTGTTATCCTATTATCAAATCATATCCCAATATAAATGGGAATTTTTTGTATTAAATGTAGATATTATGTAAATGCGTGATTGACTCACGCGGTTACCCAAACCTGTCCATGGAATTCACTTATAAATACTGGGAAAAATAGAAAGGACCATTATTCTGTAATACCAAAAATCTGCAAAAATAGAGAAAGAAACAACAATAATATTGACTAGTGGACAAGGTGGATTTTAACCACTGAACCATGTTAAAGTTCTGTGTTCTTGAGTAAATTTTGTTTATTTTTCTTTACGGTATATCATTAAGCACTAATCTGCCTAATTATTTCTTAATACACAGTTGGCAAAAAATCGCGTCAACATATTATTATGACTTTAAATATTATTATTATAAAAATATGTTTTATAAGACTAAATATTTAATACTTATATTAATGTAAATTTAAATATTATAAAATATCATTACAATAATGATATATAATGCATAATGTTATATGTTGCACTGAAATTTTGAAATCATCATAAATGAGTCTTGAAATTTAGGCTCGTAATGCGTAAGCTCGGTGATAACAAGTTAGGGCTCAACACTTGTTGGCGATCGAGCACAGGTTCAGAAGGCTCGAGCTTAAGCATCAAGCTTGATCATTCGAATCTTCTCTGATGCATGTGTAATTTGAGCTTAGTGTAATCTCGAAGCAAGTGCTGGTCTCCAAAGATTGAGCTCTATGAAATCATTGGCTAAGGATAAGGCTGACTATGATAACGAGCTCGGAGTGTTGGTCATTCTCGAAAACATGTAAACCTTGCATTCGAGGTCAGCAACGCATTTTGTACACAATAACTATTAGGAGATCCCTACTCCTAAGTGATTTGTTGTTATCTGATATTAAATCCCAATTATCATGGGATATTATATAATTTATGCATTTAATTGTATTTATTTCAAATTTGAATTGTAAGTTCCTGAAATAAAGGGAAGATATTCTACCAACCAGACCTATGAATAGCCTGGGGAATTTCATTTGTAGTCACGCACAATTTGGTACTGAGAACACTATGCTAAATTGCTTTGTAAAAGCTTTGAGAGAATACCATAAATCAATAATATTGACTCGTGGACTAGGCAGATTTTAACTGCTGAACCACATAAAAATCTCATATTTCTTTCTTATTTTCTTAATTCATTATTTAGTGTTCTTCCGATTTAAGTTGACGAAAAATGGAATCAAGATTTTGGTGCTTTGATTGAGAGCATTAAACAAGTCGATAGATTGTTTAGTTGGAAACCTCCTGAATTACCAATGGTCATCGCAAACAACCCCAGTATTGGTGGGCAACCATTGCCTCAAATACCTGAGAAGCAAACTCCTCACATTGAAGATTACCCATGTCGACCTGGGAAGCAGACAATGACTGACCATGACCTAGAGGAGGGGATTGCATCCTCTGACTCCAAGTGATCACCTGCTCCCAGGCCTGATGAGGACCTCTACTATAATCCAGGGAGGTATATTCCCATTGTTAAACTAGAGAATCGCCAACTGCATCAACAATTGGTAGAGGCTACAAGGCGCAATGAAGAATTGGCCAGACAAGCCACTGAGGTCCAGGCACCACCCCGGAGGCCAAGAGGACGTCCCCTAGGGAGCATGGCAACCAGGAGGGCTAGGGAAGAAGCCTAGCAGGCTCAGCCAGGGGCAAGAGAAAACCCTGGCGATGAATGCACTAGGAGAAATACTCGAACTAATACTACTAGTAATCCGACTGTGGAAGTGTCTACTGGAATAGGGAATAACTGACCTCCTCTAATAGCTTGGAGTTCTAACCCTGAAGCAATCAGGAATAACCCGGAACCTGTCCGGGCAATTCTGGACCTTCCAGGTCCAACAATTGGAGGCCACCCCTATCTCCTTTAAGACACCCCTCACTAGTCCGAGAGGCACCACGACCAGCTCCTCATAGGAACCAGGCAGGGGAGCTTGCACCACAAAGGCCATCTCGCAGTGGCAGTCGAGATGGGAATCATTGTGCCAGACCTGGACATGGGGGTGAGAGGGAGGCGACTCGAGAACACAAGGTTACCCAACTGGCGGGAAGCCATGTGTCGAGATCACAAACAACTGGAGCAAGGGGGCAGGTGGAAGATCCACCTCGTAACCACCGAGCCCCTTAACCAGAGGGAAACGTTAGTTTCATAAGTGGAAGCTCAGACCACACTAGGTCTGTAAGAATATATAAAACTGAACCTAGGAATACTAGGAATTAGGGCAATCATCCTAACCTTCAAGATTATCTGAACCAGAACCGTGGGCAAGCCAATCCTGCAAAACTCATTTTGCGCGACCATTTGAATAGTAAAAAACAACCGACATATGGGAACCAGTATAACCCTATACCAGGATAAGGAGCTGGAGTTTTTATAAACAATTACCATCTCCCCCAAGCACAAGCTCAGCCTCTAGTGGAAATAGTCGAAGAGAATTAACCAGCTCGAACAGGCGCTCAGGATTTTTCAGGATGAAAGGAACAGGGACAAGACTGATGACTCCGATGAGGAGCTCAAGCCTTTTGCTCCTCATTTTTCCAATACTCCATTTCCTCAGGGGTTCAAGATACCCCACGTAGCTCCATTTGACAGAAACTTAGATCCATACAGCCATTTGAGCACATTCAATACAATCATGCGAGCCAGCAATGGTTGTTATGAGATCCGTTGTATGTTGTCCTCAACCACTCTGATAGGACCAACAAAAGACTGGTTCAAAAAGGTTAAAAGGCATTAGATATAATCTTGGGATTAGTTAGCAAAGGAATTTAAGAAACAGTTCAAGGTCATGGAATGAGCCAGGCTCGAGGCCTCAGCTTTAACAAATGTCAGACAACAACAGGGAGAATCTTTGAAAAGTTACCTTGCAAGGTTTAATATAGAGGTGGCACGAGCTCGCAATGTCGACGATAGTGGCCACCTTATGGCTGTAAGAGCTGGTATATTACCAGGAAGTCCCCTTTGGGATGATACGCAAAGAAAAACTATAAGGACAATAACCAAGTTCAATAAGAGGGCACAAAGATTTGTCAATGTAGAAGAGGCAAGGTCAGCATTAAAACTTACCCCTCAGCCCATAACTAGAATGAAAAATGTTAACTTAGCCTTGACATCGGCTACCCCATCGATGTGAAGACCCTTTAGAGATAACCCTTCAAAATAAAGAAAAATGAAGGGAATAATTTCGAGGCAGATGGGGGGAAAAAGAAGAAGGGAGATAAGTACTACTCCATTTATATGGTTTATACTGAGCTCAATGAGACTCAGGAAAATATCTTCGTCACTAATGAGAATTAGGTCCCATTTACGCAAACTGACCTAATGTGGAATCAGAAGGCAAAGAGGGACTCCAATAAGTATTCTGATTCCACAGGGACGTCGGACATATCACTGCTGAGTGTTGATAACTGAAAGATGACATCGAAGGCTTAATCTCGAGAGGATATTTTAGACAATATTCTAGAAATCGGAATCCTAATCAAGCCTCGACAAGACAGAGGGCAGCATCTGCACAACCTACCCAACAGAACAACAACTCCCGAGCACAGGAGGATGATCGACCTCTCCTGATAGGTGGGGAGGATGTGGTAACTATTTCTGGGGGACCGCATCTCGCCGAATTAGGCCGAAATGCCCAAAAAAGATAATTAAATGAGCTGAAGATTGGGGATGATTCTCCCTACGAGCCTGAACCACGAGCTCTGTTGCAACAACGAGTTGAAACTCAACCCATCACTTTTACAAAAGAGGATACGCCACATGTCTAGTTTCCTCATAACGACCCCCTGGTCATCACACTTCAGCTCGCAAACAGGAGGGTGCGCTGAGTCCTGATAGATTATGGGAGCTCTGTTAATATCCTTTATAAAGCCACTCTAGAAAAGATGGGACTCACGCTTCGAGATTTGAAAGCCTGTGCAACCACGTTGTACGAATTTTTAAGGGAAAGGATTGCTTGTACATGATCCATCGAGCTCCCCCTAACCTTGGGAGACTATCCAGTCTAAATAACCAAGATGATGGAGTTTGTGGTGGTGGATACCCCGTCGGCCTACAACGTATTGCTCGGGAGACCAGCCTTGATTGGGCTGGGGGCAGTGTCGTCTGTTAGGAATTTGGCCATCAAGTTCCTAACGTCTAGTGGGATCGGGATGCTGAAGGGAGACCAGCTCACAGCAAGGGAATGCTATAGCATTTCCGTGAGAGGGAAAAGCCAAACAAGTGCATAGATGCTTGTGGTTATTCGGGAAATTGACGGATTTGTCTGTGAGATAGAAGAAGAGATGAGCCCTAGAGTTGAAGAAAGGGCCGATCTCGAACTGTAGGAGGACCTTGAAGAAGTAAAGCTCGATGAGAAAGATACCACGAGGGTGGTAAAAATAGGAGAAAATCTTTCCGAATGTACAAGATAACAATTAACTTTGTTTTTGAAAGAAATCAGGATGTATTTGCATGCCCGCACTTGGATATGGTAGGGATTAGTACAAGTGTTATAAGTCATGCGCTCAATATTGATAAGAGCTTACCCTCGATGAAACAACAACGGAAACTCTTAGACAACGACAGAAAGAAAGCCCTAAAAGAAGAGGTTGAGAGGCTAAAAGCATATCAGTTTGTTCGAGATGCATTCTATCTCGATTGGATAGGCAACCATGTGCTGGTCTGAAGCCCAATGGGAAATGGTGAACCTGCATCAATTATGCTGACCTCAACAAGGCATGTCCCAAGGACTGCTATCCCTTGCCTCGAATTGACCAACTCATTGATGCCACTGTAAGACACGAGATAATGTCATTCATGGATGCTTATTCTGGGTATAACCAGATTTCCATGCATGCACCCGACCAAGAACACACGAGCTTTGTAACTGACAAGGGATTGTACTGCTACAACGTCATGCCTTTTGGGCTAAAAAAGGTTGGAGCAACATACGAAAGATTGGTAAATAGGATGTTTGCTGAGTAGATAGGGAATAACATTGAAGTTTATGTGGTTGCTATGTTAATCAAATCGAAACATAACAATAACCATGTAGACAATATCGCTGAATGTTTTACTGTGCTTTGAAAATACAATATGAGACTCAACCCACAAAAATGCTCATTCGGAGTATCCTCGGGTATGTTTCTAGGATTCATAGAGAATGCTCGGGGCATAGAGGCTAATCCTGATAAGATCAAAGTGTTAATAGACATGCCCACTGTAACACCCCAAGTAGCTAATAAGGTTTAGGACCTTGATTAGCGTGCCTGGAGGGCAATAAGTGAATTAATATGCTAATACATGAATTTAAATGAATATGTGATTAGAATGCATGTTTAGGTGGTATAAATATGCATGTGGGCCCCGTCTGCATGATAGGGGTAAATTGGGAATTTTAGCCCGTTGAGGGCATAAATGTGATAATTGTGTTATGTGATTTGTACCATGTGAGTGTGGTGATAATAATGTGATGCACGTGCCGAGACGGTCCTAGAGAGCTAGATAACTCACACCCGGTTCGGGAGGAGCCTAGGGGTATTTTGGGAATATTATAACTTTAGGTTGGGGATTTTTAAGTATTGGATAATTGTATTTTAGTGGTTTGGGTAACTATTGGTAACCAGTGAGGATAACTACCCTAAGTGATAAAATGGCATATTTGTAAGGGATGAGAAATGACTAGGGTTCCCTTGAGGTTTAGTTAGAAAAGGGATTAGATCGAAGGGCAAGATGGTCTTTTGGCAAGGATTTAGATATTTTCAGCTAAGAAGAGAAGTCATTCATGTTTTAACACTTAGGCATATTCTGTATTGGTTGAAAGTTTGAGGAGAAAACTAGAAAGAAAGGGAAGAAAGAAGGGGGCTGAAATTTGAAGAACCTAGGAGGAGAATCAAATGGTTGGAGGCAATTAAACTTGATCATAAACCAAGATTTTTCTGAGGTAAGGATTTATCTCTGTTTTGTTAAGTTTCTAAGATTGATTTTTAGAGTGTTAGCATGAAAATTGAGAGTTGGTGTGTGGCTGTTTGGTGGATTCTTGGGGATGAAGCTTGCTTAAATTCAGTTTGGGAATAAGAGGGATTTGCTTGGAGTTGGACTTGGAGAAGGCTCAGGGGCGAATTTCTAATTGAGGTAAGGGTTTTATGCATCTATATTATGTATTAGCTGCTGTGAATCAAGTTTCTGGTTTGTTAGTTTAAGTTTCATAAAGTTTCAAGCCAATTTGTGAATTGGGGATTTGATTGTGTGTTTGGGCTTGTTGTTGATGTTTCTGAGTTGTTAGATTGTCTATGTGGGGTTTTGAATTGAATTTGGGACTTAGGTGTACTTTGGGGTTGATTTGGGAGTGTTTTGGCTCAGGGAAAATGCAAAAGAAAACCCAAAATTCTGGGTTCGCAAAGGAGCGCAGCAACCCTGTTCTTGGGCGTCGCGGCGCGAGGTTGCTTCAGGATAGGGGAAGGCTTTCTGACTTGCTAGGCACCGCGGCCCTCTAGGGCAGCGCCACGGTGTTGGGCTATTTTCAGAACATGGAATTTTGCAATTTAGAGCTTTTGCTCCGGGGGTTCGGGGGATGTTTCTGATGAATTGTCTAAGGAATTTAGGGATTCCGAGAGTGTGAGATTAGTCCCGGGAAGTGGTTTTGGATAGGTCAGTATTAAAGGATGTTTTATATGTGTTGTGACTAGGTCTCCGGAGAGGCTCGGGTTAGAGGACCGTGCTCGCGGCGTTGGTGCATCAGAAAGCTCGGGATACAGGTAAGAAAACCACTGTTCCCATAGAGCTTGTATACAGGGCTGAGCCCAATATGTCTGATTTGCAGGGCGTAGCCCTTTGATTGAATTTGCTAGTATTCAGTATATTTTTGTTATGCTATGAATGCGATTAAATGAATGTTCGGCGAGAGTCGGGAACGGCGCAGGCCGAGGTTGGCAGGGGCCGGGAATGGTAAAGGGTCGGGAACGGCGTTGGGCACGTTGAGTGCTAGGCCGAGTACGGCAAGGGGCCGAGAGCAGCATTGAGCACGTGGAGTGCGAGTTTCTAGGGTGAGACCCTATAGGATACCTGTGATATCCTCACGGTGTGGACCGCGAATCTAGGGCCTGGTAAATGCCTGGGACGGCATGGTCGTATGTGTTTAGCCTATTGGTGGCCTGATTATATGCTAAGTGTTTGTTGTGCATATGTTATATGCTTGTGAGGGTTTTCTTGCTGGGCTTTGGCTCACGGGTGCTCTGTGGTGCAGGTAAGGGCAAGAGGAAAGTCAACCAACCATGAGTATGGAGAGCGTGAAGCGACGTGTACATGTTTGGCCTGCCTGACTGCCACGTCCAGTAGTTTTGGGAGATGGTTGTATTAAACTTAGATTTTGTCGTTTAGTCGACTTAAACTTGTAAGTTATATGTTGTAAATATTTCTAAACAGTATCTTGGGATCCCAAGTGTCAAACACTCAACGATTTGTGGTAAATGGAATTATTTTCAAAGTTTATTTCACTGTTTATGATTTAATCGCACTTTTGACCTAAAAATCTCGATTAGCGAGTTAAATGCATGTTTAAAACTCACTTAGTAACGACTCTAAGGAAGTAGGGCGTTACAACTTGGTATCAGAGCGAGCCAAGGTTTATTGGTTCTAGAGATTGACCGAACATGTACGCTCGCTGTCAGTGACAAGCTCGACTCAGGGTTGGTTGGTATGAATGATTGATATGCTTGAATATGTGTTTAAATGCCCTGTTTTCCTGCTTGTTGTTATGGAGCATGATGAATGAGTTTACATATGCATGAGATACTGATAGGGCCTGGCCCTTGACTATTGCATGATGAGATTAAAGCATGCTGAATAGCATTGTTATTGCATGTGGATGAATATTGGGATAATGGTTTGCATGCTGAGTCTATGTGGTTAACTGCCTAGATTGAATCGATATGTTATATCTGTTTATTGGCTTGTATGAAGCATGATGAGTGTGGATATACTTAGTTGTGATAAAATTTGGTAGCTAAATGTATGGCATTGTGGATTTGGCCTAATATGTTTTATGTATGCATGATAACGGTGGTTATTTGGACCTAATTGTGGATTGGTTCAAAGTGTGAACCTCAGGGTTGAGGAGTTTGGTCAGTAGTGGCAGATGAACTCAAGTTGTTTGTGCCTAGGATGGTTAAGTGGACTTGGTATTGTTTAGTAGGGGGATTCTAGATAATAGTTGGAGTTAGGGATCTCCATCTATCCCTGAAAGCCGCAGCAGATGATCGCTAGTGTGTGAGCAAGCTGTGGGGTTTAATAGTTGAGACGGGACAGAGGAATAGCGGACTTCTCTGGAAAATAGTTGTTTTGTATGCTTTAGTAGTAAGGTTACCAATGTTTGTTTATTAGGAGGATATGGACAAACAAGGGTATTATGTGAAAGGCCTAAAAGGGTGTTATCCTCTGATTTTGAGGGAAGTTTGGGTTGACAAAGGATCGGTCAGTGGATGGGCAAAGTTAATTCCACCCTTGGTTAAGAGGATGAGAGATCATGATTAAAAGCGAAATAACAGTACCATTTTCGTCTGAAGACTCATCCAAGTCTACGACAGTCTCTGCTGCCTTTTTTTTCCCCTTCCCTTGGGGGGCAGAAGGCCTTTCTACTGAGGGGGCGCCAGTCGGTTCCCTGATTGTAACCCCAATCGGTCTCCTTTGAGGAGGGGACGCTGGGGGTTGCTGCTCGGGATGCCCCTCGGCAGTGGCATCTGCCACCGCGAGTTCCCTCATTTCCTGATGAGGGGTCAGGAGGCCAGACAGCCTCAAGTTTTCATCAATGACCAGAGACTTAACGCTTTTTTTAGCGTTAGTCATCCTGGACAGTGCGTTGGACCTCAACACCATGTCTGGTGTTGGGTTTGGGCGTAGCCATGGTCCTGAAAGGCACAAGATACTTTTGAGAAGTATAAAGAAATTTGCTAAGAAAAAGTAGCGACCAGTGGAAAAGGACATTTACCTCCTCGAGCGAAGGCCAAGTTGTTTGTAGTCATGTCGGACGTGAGGAAATACTCCTGGCTATATTTCCCCACATTGGAGATGTGGGTGGTGTCACTCAGGAATGTTCAGTTTGTTTCCTGATGACAAAAATGAAAAAAGCCCGTCCCAGACTGTTCAGGGTTGGACTTAAGGTCAAAAAGGAAGTTGACCTCGTGAGAAGTAAGCTCTGGCCATTTTTTAATTTGTAAAGGATATAGAGTGCGGCAAGCATTCTATCTCCATATGGAGTAATTTGAAAGGGGGCAACACCGGAGTAGTTTGCCACCCCCTGATAGAACGGATGTAGAGGAAGGGTAGCCCCCGCCTCTCTGTGGTACCTCGACCAGGCGCTGTAGATGCCCCCTGGCAAGTTGGCCCTCAGGTCAGCAGCGACGATCTTGAGATTGACCCCAGTGGGAGGATACTTCCTAAGATAATTAGTAAGCATCCTGGGAGTCACCTGGCTGAGGGGAGAAAGATACCACTCGACATCAGGAAGGTTTGAATGTCGAGGGTGAGTCCTGACTTGAATGCGAGGGTCCGGGGCAATATTTTCTCGACCGCTGGTCGAGGGAACCCTAGCCTGCGAATCAGGCTGGGCAGGAGGATTTGGATTGTGTTCAGGGTTCGGTTTCTTTTTGCCAGGAGATTTAGAACGGGCCATTTTAGGTGGTGATGGTTGAGGTCTGGAAGAAGAGAATCTTGAGAATGGAATCTCGTGAATACGCTGAGCCAGCTGTTCTTCACCTTCAAGCAGTTGCGCAAGAAGATCGTCTTCGATTGGCCGCTCACCTCCCCACAAATCTGGCATTAAAATCTGCGAACACAAAAATGGGGAGGTGAGAATGAAGAATCTAGAAAGTTGGTTAGAATAACACTGGTCGTGTATAAAAGTCAAAATTTTATACAACAGCATTCTAACAAAAAACTAATTTTTTCACACGAACAGTTTGAAAAACAGAACAAAAAGTGAAAGTTTTTTCAACTCCTATAAGGGCGGGAAAAAATTCAGTTTTTCAACTAGCATAAAAATCAAATTTTTACTTAGCTTTTACGTCCTAAATTTATGATCTCGACTATCAAACTAACTCGTAACTCTTGGATGGCAAAGAAACATCATCCTATCTAGCATCACCCGATAAATCCCATACTTTCATGCATCTCAACCCAAGAACACAGACAATGCCAGAACTTAACAGTTAACTCACAGCGGCATGCTTATCGAAAATAAAGAGTAGAAAGGTTCTGAAACTTACCAAAGCAAAGAGCGTGGAGGTTTGAAGGAATTTCGAGCGTAGACGAACGGACGCCTGGTTCTTGAAACGCTAAAAGATGATCTTCAGAGAGAATGAAGGTTCTTATTTAGGGTTTCTTGAAAGAGAAAAAACTTGCGTAAAAAGAAAAAGAAGGCTTCGAGAAGGCTATATATATTTTGTCTGTGGCATGAAAGAAGAAGTAATCATCAATTTCCTCTTTTCGAAGCATGGGGAAGGGTGATAGCAGTCAATAGGTTACTTAGGAACCGAAAAGCCGTGGTTAGACAGGGGTAGGTTACTTTTCCCAAGAATTCACGAACTACTCTGACAGATCTGGTGGGGTAATCGAAGAGTCATTTCCTTAAAGTTTATTTATTGTTGGTCATAATAAATAAACTTGGGGGGAAAATGTTATCCAAAAAACAGGCACGGGTGACGTGGCAGGCATTTTTAAACACGTGGCTGACACCAGGCAGAGTTCTGTTCGACCATCGACCAGTAAGATCCTCCTGGCGTAGCGTTTGAGGTTTCATTACGACTAGCATGGTCGTACACTCCGTATATTTCAAGATGATCTTGGGGAAATCATAATCAATTCCTAGATTATATCCGATGATTCCTGATTATCCGATTAATTAGGAGAGAATATCTGTAACAAATTCATGTAATCCTCCTTAAGCCTATTGTACGCCCTGGTTTTCCCACGGGCTGATTAGCAGGCCAAGCTACGGACTAATCACGATTAGCCCATTAACATCCCCAAGACCGGAGCTCCCGTTTCGAGGTCATACCTTGTTAGCTCGAGCAATCCCTGAGGACTCACCAAGGTTGCCCAAGACTGGGTGAAGGGATCCGAAGGCCGAAGGTCGGGTCAAGGGAGCAGCTCGTGGCACGAGCTGTGTCTGGAGCTCTGACCCTCTGAAAAGTCAACACACGCAAGATAAACGTGCATATATCTAACATCACGTGTCTGATATCTCCCTGACTTCTCGGACACGCAGCAGGAGCGTGCGTGTTCAGATATCCACGGCTGGGTTGGGCCGTGCGGCCCATTATCTCCTTACCTATCGATTTGACCATACTTATGTGTCAGGTTTATGAATTAATCATAAATGTCACAGAGTTGATATGACATATAATAAGGTCACGGGATGACCTCCTTACCAACCTCCAGGTGCTTTCTTCTATAAATATGGAGAACCAGGGAGTTGATAGGGGTTGGGAAAAATAGTATCTGAAGAGATATAGGCTTTGTAACCAAATACCCAGAATATATCAATAATATTGACTAGTGGAGTAGAGGGATTTTAACCTTCGAACCACTTAAAAACGTGTCTGGAGTCACCTAGTTCATTCTCTAAGATTCTGTATCTGCGACGGTTCTATATTCAGCTCTAATCCCTTTCTCTTCTTCTCTTAATTACCTGTTGCCGAAGAACCGCGTCAACAGTTTGGTGCTTTTATTGAGAGCAAGTTCGATTAGTGCTGCTGCAAACATCTAACTATGGTGACCACTCGGTCCAGGCATGGCAACGAAACAGAGCAACATGATGGGCAGGAGGCTCATCATATTGCCATCCCTGACGAACAAATTCCTGAAGTCCAACAGAGGCCAGGAAAGCAGCCGGCGGGCCAGGACGATACAGGTAGTTCGGCGCCCCGGCCACCTAATCCGAACCCATGTTATTATACTGCGGTGGAGGTGGAGATGGAGAATGCTCAACCCATGTTAAAATAAGTGTTTTTAACCTAATTAATTCCAAATTAATTACAGTTTCTTTAAAATTTATGAACATAATTAAAATTGGAAAGAAAGCGAGTTTCTAGGTGCATATCCAATTTTAAATTACCAATCATGTTCATCTAAACTTTACTAAAAAAAACTTTTTAAAATAAAGTTGGTTTAAAGAAAGAAATCAAGTCATAATAACTTAAAATTTGGTGTGATCTTTTACCAAGTTTTCAAAATAAAACTAAGTAATTTACATGCAATTGATATCACAAAACAATTCATATAAACATATAGGACAATCCTAATTATCATATTTCTACTAATGAGATGCATGATTATGACTGTGTGGGTTTTCATGTAGGACATGTTATCAATCACATTAACCACATGAAAATAATTATTTAAATAAATAAATAAACAATAAATGTTGAACCGGGTGCTTTTGGGTATTTCTAATTTTACAACCACTTTATAAAATTATAAATAAATAAAATAAAACTGCCTTGATCTCCATCGGGCTTCTTTACTTTACTGTGGTAGGATTTGTGGCATTGTTGGTCTAGAACAATAATAAGAAAACAATTTTCAAATTATTTTTGAGTAATTAAAAAAAACTTTTAAATAATCATTATTTTTATTTTTCTTTTAATTAAAACAAATTTTAATTAAAACTGAAATGAATTTAAATTAAAATTAGTTATTTTGAAAAAATAAATTTTAAAAAAAAAGTTTGTTAAGACAACAAAAATATCTCGTTATTTAAATATCAAATTTCAAAAATAGGATATTTAAACATTTTAAAATTTTAAAAAAATAACAGATTAATTTCAGAAAAAAAAAATTATGGACCAGTCAGGCGGGGACGCATGGCGTCAAATGGGGCCGCCGGGCTGGACTGTACAGAACCATATGGATCTGTACGGACCCGTCCGTACGGCGTCTGTACGACGTCCGACAGCGGCTCAGAGGTTGGCCTCGGAGGTGCGGTGGCTGAGTTCTGAATCCTGGGCTCCGTTCTGAATTTTGTGTGATCGGAATTACAATTTTATGGTGTCGAAAACCAAATAAAATTACATAAATCCTATGCCCTTTAATGGCTTACACAATGATCTAATCATAAACAAATCCTAACCCAAAAACACCATACAATTAACGATTCAACATTCCAACGCATTAAGCCATCCATTCATTCATCAAAATAAATAAATGCATAAAATTAAACCCACACAGATTCAATACATATATATGTGAAGATGGCTCTGGTACCATTTGTTGGTTTTTATTGATCAAATCAGAGATTATGCGCAGCGGAACAACAATCAAATTGTTAGATTAATCCCATAAGATTTCTAGATCTACTTCTTCACATGTATATACATATTGAATCAAGGACAAGAATAGAAAAATTACCTCAGGTCCTTCCTAGCTGCTATCTTTTCGTATGGCCGAATCCTTGAGATCTCACACCAAGATCTTCCAAAATGTTCTCAGGCACACAAAGAACGAGTGTGGGCTCGCTATACAAATAATAGGCAATAAACTATTTGTCAGATGTTCTCAACACATGAGATATGATAAAGTTCGGACCTAGGTTTTGTGAAGAACAATGACCTTTGTTTTTGTCACTATTCTCTTTCTCTGAGAGAGATTCCTAGATATTTTTCTATCCTTGAAAAGTTACGTTCTGTGAAAACTGATATCCTATATTTAATATATCCAATATATTAAAATATTTGTTATTTTAAACAAATTCAAAATAACTGATCAGTTATCAGATTTTTGTTTAAATAATAATATTTTAATTATATTAAAATATCTCATTATTTATTTAATATTTAAATAACTAAAATTGTGGAATCAAGAGACTAAGTCCATCTCTTATGCGTGTAGCACAGTGCCACACGTGTACTGTGATTTTTCCCAATTTTTATTATTATTTAAATACCAAAAATCCCAAAAATAAATTAATTCAAAATTAATTAAATTTTTTTATAAATAAAATAATTAATTAATTCTTAATTACACATAATTAAACAATAATTATGTTTGATACATAGAAAAATGTTTTACTTATCACATAAGTCCTTTTGCCCATTTTTTGTATTTGCCTTTGACAGTGATTGTTTGAGTCATTTCGGGGACCATGGACCTATAACATTAAGCTCCAATAAATTGAAACTAAATAATTAAACTCTTTAATTATAATAGTTAATTTATTAATTCTGATATTACTCCACTATAAATTCAGAATTGCACTCTTTATGTTATAGATATACTTTTACATAAATCTTTTTCTTAAGTCGTCCATTGATATAACCATCTTACAATAGTTTAACCCTCTAATTAATTACTTCATAAATTATAATGGGAGAATTACCATTTAACCTTTCTAATTTACTTCTTATTCCTTAAGTACCATTAATTCACTAGTGAATAATTAATCTATAATCTAATTATAGATTTGAGCTCAAAATCATTCAGTTCCAGAATTAACCCTTAAGGGAACTAATATACGATCTGTTAGGAAAGATTAGATTCCATATTGTTGATACATGTTCCCAACCATCCATGATATTAAATCTCCAAAACAAAAGTCATTAGCCTCATTCTTTGAAGAGACCTTAACGAATGAATCAAAAGATTTAATAAACATGAACAGGAGTTCATGAACACTCAGGATTTAGGTTGATCTATAAATGATCATCAGTTATGATATGAATTAGAAGTCCTTATTGTTAAATGGTTTTTGGATAAAGACTTTAATTCAAATTGGTCCATGTCATATATACTCATATTATATAAAGCACCTTTACTGAGATGTCTTTCCACATCAATAATCCGAATCTAGATTATTTGTATCATTATGATACTCAGTAAACTGTACTTACAACTCCAATTAAAGAATTCCATAACTTTAATTTGTTGTGGTTGACTATTTTTATTCATTCATGTGATCTTAATTCTCTCGTACTAATACAAGACCACATCCTCATTAATGAATATGGAATTTTTCTGATATTTACAAAATTATTCAAACAATAATTTAACAATCTAAATATGAATGTCTTTACATGCTTTTAGGACACACTCCTAACATTGGGTTTGCAGTCCACACTGTGAGGATATCACAAGTATCCTTTAGGGTCTCATCCTGGCAACTCGCACTCCACGTGCTAAACGCTGCTCCCAGCCCCTTGCCGTTCTCGGCCTTTGCCGTTCCCCGCCGAACCAAACCATGCAGAATTCAGCTTGTTTAAGTCCTAACAAAATCAATCCTAGAAATCCAACCATGCATGTCTAAGTCCTAACACCCAACATTAGAAGAATTCATCTTGTTTAACAAGTTTAACACTTACCTTTGAGCTTGATTAGATCCATGAGTTAGTCCTGTAAAGCCCAGATTTAAGTTCCTCCTTTGCTTCAAAGAAAATCAGCTTTCTTTCTCGTTTTCTTCCCTTGGCTCTTGCTTTCCTCTAGAGCTCCCAAGAAAATTCCAGCATAAACCAAACTGAAGAAAACGTGTAGCACTTTACCCCTTCCAATTCTAACTTATCTCTTAAGCCAATTTTCCTTTTTGCCCTTAAATCTATCATTAACCCTCAAGTAATCCCAAGGGAAATTTTGTCATTTCCCAAATCTCGTTAAGTCCCCGAGGAAAAATAATAAATTTTCCCAATGTTCCATCCTAGACATTCTATCCTCAAATATATCTCCAAATATTTATTTCCACAACCTGATAACCCCATAAAACGTCTAATACCTGAATTACCCCTCAACTCGTCCCGAGTCGAATTTTCGACCCCATTGTGACTTTCAAGCTAACCACTCCCTAGGACTGTCTCAGATTGTGCAACACAGATATATCACAAGTATATCACAATTATTACAATTATCACATTTTAGCCCTCAACGGGCTAAAATTACAAACATGACCCTAATAATCAAACGGGGCCCAAATGCATTTTAACCCACCTAAACATGCATCACTAATCACTTATTCACACAATTTCACCTATTATAACAACAAATCACTTATTGCCCTCCAGGCACGCTAATAAAGACCCTAAGCCTTATTAGCGAATTTGGGTCACTACAACTATCCCCTCCTTACATAAATTTTGTCCTCGAAATTACCTGAACAACGACAGATACCGCTCCCGCATTTCTGACTCAAGTTCCCACGTCGCCTCCTCAACCTTGTTATTTCTCCACAATACCTTCACCAAGGCGATGGTCTTGCTCCGCAAGACTTTGTCCTTCCGGTCAAGAATCTGAATTAGCTTCTCTCATATGACAAATCCTGGTCTAGCTCCAAATTCTCATAACTCAAAACATGCGTCGAATCAGACACATACTTCCGGAGCATGGACATGTGAAACACATCATGAACCCCTGATAAGGCTGGAGGCATCGCCAATCTCTAAGCTACCTCTCCAACCCGTACCAAAATCTCAAATGGGCCAACAAATCTAGGGCTCAGCTTGCCTCGAACTCCAAATCGTTTCACTCCCCTCAAAGGTGAAACCTTAACGAACTCACGGTCACCAACCTGAAACTCCACGCTCCTGCATTTCAGGTCTGAGTAACTCTTCTGGCGACTATGGGAGGCGAGCATTCAAGCTCTAATCTTCTCAACCGCCTCATTAATCCTCTAAACCATCTCAGGACCTAAGTACCTCCTCTCACCTGTCTCATCTTAATGGATAGGTGATCTACACTTTCTCCCATAAAGCATCTCATACGGAGCCACTCCGATAGTCTCCTGATAACTGTTGTTGTACGAGAACTCAATCAAAGGGAGATATTTAATCCAAGATCCCCCAAAATCTAGCACACAGGCTAGCAACATGTCCTCCAATATCTGAATCGTCCTCTCAGACTGTCCGTCTGTCTGAGGATGATAAGCGGTACTAAACCGTAACTGCGTGCCCATAGCCTTCTGCAGACTCTCCCAAAACATGGAGGTGAAGGTGGGGTCCCTGTCAGATACTATCGACCTCGGAGCCACATGTAGTCGAACAATTTCCTGTCACATATAACTCAGCATATTGCTCCATAGTATAGGTCGTCCTGACAGGTAAAACGTGGGCAGACTTGGTATACCTATCCACGATCACCCACACCGAATCATGCTGTCCCACGGTCTTTGGCAAACCAACCACAAATTCCATGGTAATATCCTCCCACTTCACTCTGGAATCCCTAGAGGCTGCAGCAACCATGCTGTCCTCTAATGTTTAGCCTTGACCTGCTGACATGTTAAGCACTTGGACACATAATCCACCACATCCCTCTTCATACCTGATCACCAATACGAGGCTCTCAGATCTTGGTACATCTTCGTCGTACCTGGATGTAAGGAATAGGGGATGGTATGTAATTCATCTAAGATCTCCCGCCGGATATCAGAATCCATCGGAGATAGAGAAGTCCTTAGCCGCTTCGACTAAGACGTTCTCCCTGTGACCCTTCAATTGGGAATCTTTCCCTTGCGCCTCCTTAATCCTCTCAAGGAGGGTAGACTGAAGAGTTATGTTGGCTAACCGACCAACCACCAACTCTATTCCCACTCTAGTCATCTCCTCCACTAGCTTATAAGATATCTGTCTCGAACTAAACAACTGCCCTGGGCCTTTCCGACTCAATGCATCAGCAACTACATTAGCCTTCCCAGGATGGTATAGGATATCACAATCATAATCCTTAACCAACTCTAGCCACCGTCTCTGGCGCATATTTAGATCCTTCTGAGTAAAGAAGTACTTCAAACTCTTATGGTCAGTGTATATCTCACACCTCTCACCATACAGATAATGTTTGCAATTCTTAAGTGCGAATACCACCGCTGCCAACTCTAGATTATGCGTGGGATATCTCTGCTCATACTCCTTTAACTGTCTCGATGCGTAGGCTATCACCTTCCCAGCTTGCATTAGCACACACCCTAAACCTTGTCTGGAAATGTCACAATAAGCCACGAACTTCTCATTATCTGCCGGTAAACTCAACACAGACGCGGTGATCAGTCGCTGCTTCAAATCTTTGAAGCTGTTCTCACACCTGTCTATCCAAATATACTTTGTCTTCTTCTTTGTCAACTCTGTCAATTGCGTAGCTATCCTGGAGAACCCCTCAACAAACCGCCGATAATACCCTGCCAATCCTAGAGAACTCCTCACTTCAGGAACACTCCTCGGTCTAGGCCAGTCTCTCACTGCCTCAACCTTACTTGGGTCAACCAGAATCCCCTCCTTACAGACGATATGGCCTAGAAATGTAACTTGCGGTAACCAGAACTCACAATTGTTGAACTTAGCATATATACTATGCTCCCTCAACCGCTGCAATACTAAACGTAGATGCTTCTCATGCTCTGTCTCTGACCGAGAGTACACTAAAATGTCGTCGATGAACACAATCACAAACTTGTCCAAATAGTCCTTGAAAACCCTATTCGTCATGTCCATAAAAACTGTTGGGGCATTGGTTATTCCAAAGGACATAACCAAGAATTCATAGTGTCCATACCTCGTGCGGAAAGCGGTCTTTGGTATGTCCTCCTCCTTGATCCTTAACAGATGGTAACCTGACCGGAGATCAATCTTGGAAAACAATGTTCTTCCTTGTAGCTGGTCAAACAAATCGTCTTTCCTAGGCAGTGGATACTTATTCTTAATGGTCAACTTGTTCCGCTCCCTGTAGTCAATACACATCCTAAGAGATCCATCCTTATTCTTGACAAGCAACACTAGAGCACTCCATGGCGAGAAACTCGGTCTGATGAACCCCAAATCCAGTAACTCATGCAACTGAATCTTCAACTCCTTCAACTTCGCCGGTGCCATTCTGTGCGGTGTCCTAGATACTGGCTCCACCCCTAGTACCGACTCTATAACAAAGTCAATCTCTCACTATGGCGGCAGCCTTGGCAAATCTGCTGGAAATAAATGTGGGAACTCACATACCAATCTGGTCTCCCCCGGTCCAACCAACACAACCCTAGAGGTATCCACAACATTCGCTAGGAATCCTATGCAACTTCCCTGCATCTGGTCTCTAGCCTTCAGTGCTGAGATCATAGGCACACACGGTCCACTAGCTGTTCCCACAAATACAAAGGCTATCTCCCCTTCCAGTTCAAAAGTCACCATCCTGTGCTTGCAGTCAATCGTCGCCCCATACTTCGATAGCCAATCCATCCCTAGGATCATGTTGAAGTCATCCATCGCATGCTCAATTAGATCAGTGAACAACTCCCTACCATCTACCTCTACTGGTAAAGCTCTAATCCATCTCCTAGAGACAACCAGTTTCCCAGTCAGCAAAAAAGTTTGGAAACCCCTAGCATACAAAACACTAGGTCGACACAACTGATCTATCACTCTAGAAGATACAAATGAATGAGTAGCTCCCAAATCAAACAATGCAGTATAAGAAGAACCAGCACTAGAAATCAGACCTATCACAACCGAGGGCTAGCCTCTTCCTCAGTCTGAGTGAAAGTAAATACCCTGGCAGGAGTGAGACTGTCACCCTGCTTCGGCTCCTCTTTCCTGGCTTGTGGGCAGTCCTTCTTCAAATGATTGGCACTCCCACAAACAAAGCAGGTCCTAATCCTGCACTCACCCTGATTTTGTTGTCTGCACTGGGGACACACCGGAAAACTCCTCTAGTTGTCACCTCCGCCCTGACGGCCATCAAAAGCACCCCGTGCCCTCCTATCTGAGCTTGGAGGAACAAAAGAATCTGGGGCCTTCCTCTTTTGTTCACTGGAGCCACTACCCCAACTGGACCTATTAAAAGGAGGCACCACCCTCTTGACATCACGCCTAACATCACTCTCTTTCCAAATCTGATCCTCGGCCCCCTCAGCTGTAATGGCCTTATCTACAACCTAAGCATAGATAGTAGTCTTTGGATGCAAAGTGATCTTAACATCACGGGTGATCATAACTTTCAATCCCCATACCAATCTGTCTCTTCTTGCCACATCTGTCGGCACTAAATCTGGTGTAAACTTTGCCAATCGGTCAAATTTCACGTCATACTCTGTCTTGGTCAACCAGTTCCGAGTCAGGTTGATGAATTCGTCATCCTTTGCAGCTCAGACTGCTACACTATAGTATTTCTCATTAAAGATGTTCCTGAACTCTTCCCAAGTCATAACTATCGCATTCCTCCTTTGAACTACTACATCCCACCATATGCGGAGAGCTTCTCTGAAAATCTAGCTAGCACAAGCTACCCTCTAATTCCCCTCAACCCTCAAAAAATCAAGAATAGAGGAAATCATGTTCATCCACTGCTCTGCCCGCAATGGATCTGGCACACCCTCAAAGGTGGGAGGATGCTACTTCCTAAACGTCTCATATAAAGGTTCCCACCTGTTCTCTATAAAAGGCTAAACCGACACTGGCGCCACAACCTGCTGAACTAACAACCCAGTGACCTGTGAAGGAGCTTGCTGCCTCAGCTGTCGAAGTTCTTCCTCTGTTCGTTGCAATCTTACTTCCATTTCGGCAAACATCTGTTGCCAATTCTGTGGGGCAGGTGGAGGGTCCTGACCTTGGTTTTCATCCTCGACCCTACTGCCGCAAAGTCTCGATGATTGTCGAGGCATCTCAACAAATATGCCTGCAATCAACGACACCGCTCATCAGGCATGATAACAACATCCAAAACTACCTCCCAATCACATCAGTCAACCACAAACAACTATCCACATAACATACCAATAGCATATAACACTCAGTGGGCCATGCCTTGGAATCATGCTTATGTTAACTCATTCATCATACTCTATATGAAATAAACAGGCAAACATGGCATTTAAGCACATATTCAAACGTATAAGTCAATTATTACCAACCAACCCTTAGTCGAGCTTGTCACTGACAGCGAGCATACATGTTCGGTCATTCTCCAGAAAACATAAACCTTGGCTCACTCTGATACCAAGTTGTAATGCCCTACTGCCATATAGCTGTTACTAAGAGAGTTTTAAACATGCATTTAAACACGCTAATCGAGGTTTTAAGACAAAAGTGTAATTGAACCATAATCAGAGTCATAAACTTTGAAAATAACCATTTATTGAAAATAACCATTTATTGAAAATTTACAAAGCGTTTAACCTTTGGGATCCCAAAATACTATTTGGAAATATTTACAACTCAAAAATATAATCAAAGTCGACTAAACGACAAAACTCAAGTTTGGTACAACCATCTCCCAAAAATACCCCTGGCCGTGGCAGCCAGGCAGGCCAAACATGTACGCGCCGCTTCACGCTCTCTTTACTCATGTTTGGTCGACTTTCCCCTTGCCCTTACCTGCACCATAGAGCACCCGTGCGACAAATCCCAACAAGAAAACCCTCACAAGCAGATAACATATATATATTAAACACTTAACATATAAACAAACCACCATCAGGCTAAACACATATGGCCATGCCGTCCCAGGCACTTACCAGGCCCAGGGTTCGCGGTCCACATCGTGAGGATATCCCAGGTATCCTTTAGGGTCTCACCCTAGCAACTCGCACTCCACGTGCTAAACGCTGCTCCCGGCCCCTTGCCGTTCTCGGCTGTCGTTGTTCCCGGCCGTCACCGTTCTTGGCTCTTGCCGTTCATTCATATATATGTACACATAATATAACTAAACAGATACTTAAACACATATAAATTAAATCAAAGGGCTACGCCCTACAACACATTCATATGGGGTCGAGCCTTGCAACACAATCATATAGGGTCGTGCCCTACAACACAAGCTCTACAGGTATAGTAGCTTCCTTACCTGTGTCCCGGGCTTTCCAAGCACCGATGTCCCAAGCACAGTCCCCTAGTCTGAGCCTCATAGAAACCCTAGTCACAACGCACCAACAATATCCATCCATCAAGTTCTAATCCATTAAATAGATTTGGGTCATGCTGCTAGGATCACGCTAGAACTGTTGTGATGATTAAGTTGGAATGTTAGGATGATTTTTGGGGTAAATTGGCTGGGTTTTCGTGGTGAAAATGGAGGATTTTTTTTGGTTCGAGGGGATGGGCCGCGACATTTTTCTTGCTGAGCTGCGACTCTCTAGAACATGTTGGAGGCCAAGATGATGGGCGGGAATCCAAAATGCCAGGTTGATGGGGCCACGACACTTAGTGTGTTTTTGGGGTTCAAGGAAGTTTTAGGCTCGAGAATCCAAAAGTTAAGGCTCAGGATGGATTTTATCACCCAGATTGATAGAATTCAAGGTCCCGAAGACTAGAATTATGACCCAAAGTTATTTAATGGATTAGAACTTGATGGATGGATATTTTTCATGCATTGTGACTAGCGTTTCAACGACATTCAAACTAGGGGACTGTGCTCGGGACATCAGTGCTAGGAAAGCTCGGGACACAAGTAAGAAAACTGCTGTACCCGTAGAGCAGGACCAGGCCCTATAGTTTGTGTTGCAGGGCATGACCCTATATGGTTGTGTGCAGGGCATAGCCCCATTGATTCTATTTATACGTGTTTAAGTATTTATTTAGTTATGCTACGTGTTCATATATGTGAATGAACGACAAGAGTCAGGAACAGCGAAGGACGAGAACGGCGAGGGCCAGGAACGGCAAAGGCCGAGAACGGCAAGGGGCTGGGAGCAGTGTTTAGCATGTGGGGTGTGAGTTGACAGGGAGAGACCCTATAGGATACCTGGGATATACTCACGGTGTAGACTGCGAACCCAGGGCCTGGTAAAGCGCCTAGGACGACATGGTCGTATGTGTTTAGTCCGTTGGTAGTTTAATTGTATGCTGAATGATATCTATGCATATGTTATTTTCTGGTTCTGGTAAACCATACTGAGTGACTGGCAAGCAAGTCACTAATTCACATGGAAGAGTGGCTATTGGGTAGCCACTAGCCTTCAACAGGTTCTGGTAAACCATACTGAGTGACTGACAAGCAAGTCACTAATTCAAATGGAAGGGTGGCTTTTGGGTAAGCCTCTAACCTTCAAGCGCTTATAATGTTCATCGACCCTTGAGGTCGGTCTGGCATTAATGCTCTTTGAGTCATTCAATGCTGATAGTCGATTAGATCTAATCTTTGATGGCTTGCGTGATACACGCTAAGGCAGTTCTGACTAATTAGTCAGCGCAATGTGACCAGTGCCCAGTACCACTGCCGAAGTTGACTAGTGAGTCACAACTTTACAGTTGATACTAACACCTTTGCCAAATCTGACTAGTTAGTCAGTTCCATGCACAGGTAAGAAATGCTATCAATGTGTATCATATGCCAATTATCCAAGAATAGGGCATTCAGCATGCTTACTAAACAGTTGCTAGCATAATTACAATCATGCACAAACACTGAGACTCAAGCTCTGACCAATCTCATATTCATCGTTCATGGCATACCCTAACCACATATTTCTCGTGCATCACATGCATCACACTTATTCATCCAGCATGCCTCAATAATAACCTTATGCAAATGGGCAAAACTGCCAAGCATACACTATGCTATCAATGTTCACATTCAACATCCAACATGCATCAATCACAGCCATGCATGTCACATATGGGGTGCAGTTTCCTTACCTTGGGTTCGAGCAAGAATTAATAAAAGAAACAACCTTTGAGAACGATCAACTTTTAGTCCTTTAGCGGTCACCTTAAGCTTGGTTTTCAATCCCCTTCAATGGCTGAATCAAGTCCCTAAGCCCAAGCCTTGATTTCCTAGCTTATTCCTTCAAATTGGCTTCAAAATTCCAAAGGGAGAAAGAAGGGAAATGGTGTACGGCAGAGAGAGAAGGATGAGGTTGATGATGCTCTGTTTTTTCTGCTTTCTACAGCAATCTAAATGATACATATCCTTTGCCAAATGACCTAAATGCCCCTAGGTCACTTAAGGTTTCTAAAGCCACCCCAAGGACAAAATTGTCCTTTCCAACCTATACTGTTAATTATAATTAACGCTCTCCAATCCCCGTTATTCTCAATATTCTCAAATACCTATAAATCATATCCCATTACCCTTTAATTCCCGGTAATGTTCTAATCATCAAAGTGACTCTGAGACTCACCCCGAGCCCCGAACTTAATCCCGTTATGACGAGACCGAAAACTTGCATTCCCATGATCGTCTCATGCCGAATGGCTCGAACCAATCCACATATAATGTGGTAAAATTATAATTCACCCATATGCATGAGATTACACAATCACGCCCCCAACGGCCAAATTACCAAAATGCCCTTGCAATTAAAATATGATCCCAGATGCATGCATTCACCATCATATAATAATATAATTCACATAAACATGCATATAATCATTAAATACCATAATAAATCAATTATGGCCCTCCCGGCCTCCTAATCAAGGTCCTAAACCTTACTAGGAAATTTGGGGCATTACATGATAAGCCAGGGACTAGTTTACCCGACCAGTAGACACTCTTAGCCGGCCATAGAGCTTCCTATCCAACCACAAAGTTTCCTACTCGACCAGTGATACATGCTCAGTCGACCAAGGAAGTTGTATCTGCTCTCCTGACTAGGAAAACTTTGCACCTGACCAGCTAAACTTTATACCTAGCTAGCAGTTTATTATTTTTTCTTATACTTTAGTGAAGACAATTGTTTCTTAATAGCTTTGATATTTTTCTCGTACGACCGAGCTGTTGGCATTTATACTTTACTTTTCTTTGCTAACTTCAAAAATTCTAACTCTTTTTAGACATAAAACATTATAAGTTCTTTGTGAATAACAAAGTCACTCTGATGTATGCCTTATATTTTCGCATGAGTACTTAGTTTTCTAACATAAAAATTCTTGACATTTCATAAGTCCTTACTAAGTATACTTTCTCACACTCTTATTGCTCTAACATTTTATGAGCATAATGTTTATTGTCACACGAATATTTTCTTCTAACGTGAAATTTTGAAAAATTCCAAGTTACTTAAGCTTTGTCAAACAAGTTAGCTTAATGGCCTTTTTTGACTTCGAAAATTTACAAGTCAGCCTAAAAACAGATATCTTAACTCGTGTTCTTATTGCCTATGTTAAGTTATATACCAGTATACCCCATGTGCCCCCAAGTGATCGAGGCTTGAAAGATCCTTGGTCACTTGCTACTTGACCAAATTTGTTCGAGCAGTTATTTACTTGCGAAACACATAGGATATATGGGAAATATTCGAGCAGTTGAACACTGCTTGAACGTACCGACCAGTTGAACACTATTTGATTTTACTGACTGTTGACGGTGAGAACTCGTCAACGAAGTTAAGTTGGAAAAATGATCAAATCCAAATCGCTAATTGGAAAGCTGTAAAAACTTAAACAATAACTCAAGAACAATGATATCACAATAATGGAGACTTCAGTCTTTCATTCACACTTAAGCCTCTGCTACAGTTAAATTTCCAACCCCCTTTCAGGTGGTCTTAGGGTTCATTTTATAGTAGGCTTTAATGGCCTTAGATACATAGTGGTCCAGGGGACCAAGTGGTACATACGTACTGTGTCAGAGGAGTGGCTTCAGAGGTTGTGGTCATACATCCCGTACAGAAGCAGGTGTCAGGAGGATGTCTCCACTACTTGTCGGTACCCATGTCTAATGCGTGGTGGCAGGCGTAGTGGCACAGGAGGTAGTGGTGTCGTCTCTGACCTATGGCCGTAGACGTACGGACCATAACTCCTATCCTTGCATACCCACTCCTGGCGTTCCCTCTACTTGTCTGGTAGGGGTACTATATCCGTACTCTGACTTCTTTAGGTTTGTAGGCACATTCCATATTCATGCATGTACCTTGCCCATTGTGAGTATTCTCACCTCCAAGGTCATGGGCACGGGACCATGGGCGAGGCCATGGGAGAGGCCATGGGCGAGGCCATGGGCGAGGCCATGGACGAGGCCATGGGCGAGGCCTAGGCGTCTCGCGAGGCAACTTGGGTGGCATGGCCTAGGCATCTCGCAAGGCCACTTGGGAGGTGTGGCCTAGGCATCTCGCGAGGCCCTTTGGGTGGCGTGGCCTAGGCATCTCGCGAGGCCACATTGGTGGCGTGGCCGAGACCTTCTCGCGAGGCCACTTGGGAGGCGTGGCCTAGGCATCTCGCGAGGCCCTTTGGGTGGCGTGGCCTAGCCATCTCGCGAGGCCACTTAGGAGGTGTGGCCTAGGCATCTCGCGAGGCCACTTTGGTGGCGTGGCCGAGACCTTCTCGCGAGGCCACTTGGGAGGTGTGGCCTAGGCATCTCGCGAGGCCCTTTGGGTGGCGTGGCCTAGGAATCTCGCGAGTCCACTTTGGTGGCGTGGCCGAGACCTTCTCGCGAGGCCACTTGGGAGGTGTGGCCTAGGCATCTCGCGAGGCCACTTTGGTGGAGGGGGCTGGCGAGGCCAAGCGAGGCCATGTCGCCTTGCGCCTAAGAATCCGAGCGGGGCCGTGCGAGGCCATGACACCTTAGCATCCACACCTTGTAAACCGCGTGTTTTCCCTTGATGAGATTTTGAGCATCAACACTGACTAGTTGTGCATTGTTCGAATTATTAACACACATGCATATTTTTAGCAAGAATCGACCATGTTGCGCATTGTCTCTTGTATTACTCGTAAATTAAAAAAGGACAAAACGTTTCTAATAACGAGTCTTGAACAACAAAAATTGTTCAAAAATTAATGACTGATTAGCAAATAACCAGGTCTTAAACCAAAATTAAATAACAAGTTAAACAAATTGAAATTAAGCTACCATTCCAGTGGTTCCTGATTAGGCTCCATTCAGCCAATAAAGTTTGTTATAAGTGCCCGGAGGAAAAAAATTCTTGTTTTGATAAAGTCTTTCCCAATTTGGTCCTAGCACTCCAGCTAATGGGTCTATGATGAACACTTTCTCAGGAGCAAATCACCGACCTGGAACATTCGATCTTTCACACTGGAATTGTAGGAAGATATATTATATACCAGAATACCCATGTGCTCCCAAGTGATCGATGGTTAATTACTCATGAAACACATAGAGTATATGGATAATTTCTAAGCAGTTAAACACTGCCCAATTATTGTCAGTTTGTCTGATCAGGTGAATACCGACCAGTTGAACACTGCCTGGTTTTTACAAACCATTTGACAATTTTTTCGATTCACTAACTAGTTGAACACTGCTCGATTTGACTTTTCAAGGGGATTACTACGCAAGACCTGCTCTCTCCCACTGCTGGCAAGGATGTAATGACAACTTCTTGGCACGGCCCAGGCAGTCTCTTCCTCCTTGTTGATCATTACCCTCTTTCTCCTTTGGCCAATCGGTGTGATGACTATTAGCCTCATTCCGACCATATCTGTCTTTAAACTGTGAAGTTTTCTTATCTCGACGAGTCCTGGTATGATTATGCCTGGGTGGATTCTTCTTACCGCCTAACTGGTGATTCCTTGATCTAGAAGTGTCTGACCGGTGGCTCCTACTTTTGTCTGGACCCCGAGAATCTGCTCTGCCAGCAGGGGACTTCTAACCAGCGTTATAATTTCTTACTCCTTGGACAGCTGCTCGCGCCACAGTTCGGGCATTGTCCTGGGCCAATTGAGTAGTTGCATCTAGAGCAAGTGCTGCCTCGCGATGTCATCGGTCGACTTCCTCCTGTCATTGTCTGATCTCTTCTCTTTCGGCCTCCATATCGCACGTTTGCTGCTCGAATGTAGCTTTCTGCCTGGCCATTTCCTCAACAAAAGACTCTTGTCGAGCATTGGATTGCATCATCTCTTCTAGGAAAGCCCCCATGGCCTCCTGGAGTTGTTCAACTTCTGGAGTTGTCTCCTCGAGAAAGACCTTGGGCTTAGTCTCAAGGTTTGGAGGTCCAGGTCCTTCTGCTCTAGCAGGCTCTTTTGATGTACCTGACTTTTTGGAGGCCACACTAGTATTTTTGGGGGCCATATTGGTAGGATAACAGTGTATTTCTTGTGTTCAACTCTTAATGAAAGCACCAAAAATGTTGACCACGATTTTGGCCAACGACGAGTGACTTCAAAATGACAGTAAATCTTGAGGAGAAAGTAACTACACAAATAATTTTATAGTTTTTCAGCCCTAATTTATTGGTAATAGCCTAAGTGGTTCAGCCACTTAGAGTTGTGATATATGTAGTCTACACTTAAGATCAGATGAACCTGAGCCAACTGAGATTCTCCAGTGTAAGTATAAAATAGTAAGTTTACCTCTCTCGAGAATACAAGCTTTCTCACTCTAAGCTCTCTTAGAAAATGCCCCAAGAATGCCCTAAGTAACAGTACGAAAATCTCAAATTAGAGAGTTTCCAAGTCTCCAAAAGATTCGATCCCCACAATGATGCCATGAGCTGTTTATTTATAGGGTCATGATTCGTACATAAAAAATATTCCATTTTGACGAGATCCTTGGTTGTTTCAACCAACTTTAATTAATAAATAATAAAAAAATACAAATTTCAACAATATAGATATTACTTCGGGATATCTAAGAGATTTGTGCGGCAGTTGCGAATGATTCGGGTTGAAGCTGTTACTAAGGCTTTATTGACGAGTCACTAGACGGTAACTTCTGAGATTCTGATCCATCGACCAACCAAATCCATCCCTGGAGTGACTGGTCGGCCAAGACAACCCACCAGTTGGCCAAACCACACTACTGGTCGGCATGGGAAAACACACCGGTCGGCATAGCTGGACAGATGAAACCCATTCCTGAGATGTCTAGTTGGCTATATCACGTTGTTGAAGTAACTAGTCGGCCAAAGCACACCACTGGTCAGGCATGACACATCACTGGTGGGGCATGGCACATCACTGGTCAGGCAAATCACTTCTGACCAGCTCCTGACTAGTAATTTCACAACTTCCCAGGTCAACTCTCAACATTTGCACTTCTTTAGTCAACTCATTTATTGACTATTATTGTGTCATTTACTGACCATGCATTGCCACTTGTCCCATCTGATATTCACGTCATCGAACAAAATTTTGGGGATAACAATGGGATTTACTCATGTGGCAGGTTTTTTAATTTACTCATTTTGTTTTGAATGATCCAGATCAAATCAGAGAGTGGCTTTAGTAATTGAGAGTGATTTCTAGAAGGATGAAGAAAGATTAATTCGTCGGGAACTAATTTGGTTTGTAACTTTCTTCTAATTGTTCTTGATACACAATGGTGATTTTAGAGTGGTTCTTTAGATCTCTGTATATTACATTGGTGGTTGTAATCTCTTCTATTTTTCATAGTTAATCTTCTTTAGCATTTTGCCCTACCTTGGATGTACGTAGCAAAAGCATCTTGCTTTTGTCTACTGAACCAAGTAAACATGGTGTTGTGTGTTTATGATTTTGTTCTCGTTTATTGTGTTCATTTTTCATCTATTTTCTTTAGGTTTAATCCTAACATACTGGTATCAGAGCTAGATTGGTGTAATCAGCTGGAAGATTGAAGTTCTTAGTGTCAAAAGGTGGGTTCTAGTAGAAGAAATTTTTGTTGAAGATTTCTTTGCCAGAAGCTCCTTCAATCATGTAAACCTCTAAATTTGAAGTACACAAATTTGATGGCAAGAGCGATTTCAATCTATGGAGACAAAATAAGATGGTGGATTTGGTAAATCTCGAGTTAGATGATGCTCTCAAAGGTAAGTCCTAGATGGGAGATTCAATTAAGAACAAGGCTGAGATTCTCAAGAAGGCATGGAACACAATTATTCTGAGTTTGAACGATTCAGTTCTATGAAAGGTAATCAAAGAAACTTTAGCTTGTGAAATGTTGGATTAGTTATAAAAGTTGTATATGACAAAGGCTTTACCAAATAGAATTTATTTGGAGCAAAAGTTTTATTGCATCAAGATGGATGAGAATAAATCCATTGATGAAAACACAGATGAATTCACTAAGTTAGTTTCCGATCTGGAGAATCTTGAAGTTAAAATAGATGAGGAGGACCAAGCTATTTTTCTTCTGAATTCTCTCCCTCGAAAATATGACCAAATCAAAGACACTATTAAGTATAGCAATGGCACTTTCACTCGAGAGTAAGCGACAGGAGCTACTTACTCCAAAGAATTGGATTTGAAGGCTAATGGCAAACAATCCAAACAGAGTGAAAAAGGTTTGACTGTTAGACGAGGGTTGGAGAATAGGGGAAATCACAAGGAAAAGGATGGTCTAGGTCACAGCCAAGAAATGGTGCTTAAGGGTCAACAGTTTGTTGGATTTGTAATAAAGAGGGTCATTACAATAAGCAATGTCCTCAGTTGGAGTCTAGCAAGGATCAAAAGTCATAAAAAAGACTTTTGGAATCATAGCAGCTGTCTCAGATGAGTTTGGTACAGTTGATGTTTTAATTACCGTTTGAGATGTTTTAACAGTTAGTAATGCATATTCAAAGTACGAGTAAATCTTAGATTATGGGTGTACTTTCCATATGACACCTAGAAGGGAATGGTTTATTGACTACAAAAGAGTTCAGGGAAACAAGGTACTCATGGGCAACAACCAGGCATGTGATGTTGGTGTTGAAGGGAGAATAAAGCTAAAGTTATGGGATGGTACAATCAAGATTTTGACTATGCCACATACGAGGGTTGAAAAGGAATCTGATTTCTCGAGGGCAGCTAGAAAAATTAGGTTGTTCTTACAATGCTCAAAGTGAATTTTTGAGAGTGGTAAAGGGTTTTATGGTGGTGTTGAAAGGATTTCTTGAACATGAGTTGTATGTTGTGCAAGGTTCGGTCATTTTGGGTGAAGTTGGTGTCTCGATATAAAGGGATGATCAAACAGAGTTATGGCACAAAATGATGGGACATATGAGTGTTAAGGGTTTGCTAGAACTCCCAATTCAAGGTCTTTTGGATAAGAAGAAAATTTCAGATTTGGAATTTTATGAGAATTGTGTATTGGTAAAATCACACTCACTCAAGTTTGCTAAAGGAGTTCACAAAACTAAGGGAACTCTATACTACATCCATTCAGACTTATGTGGTTCAACACATGTACCATTATCACTCTCTAACTCTCAATATTTTATTTTTTTTATTGATGATTATTCAAGGAAATTTCTCATTATATTTTCTTAAATCTAAAGATGAGGCATTTGAAACATTTAAAACATACAAAGTTTTAGTAGAAAATCAAACTTGTAAAAGAATAAAAAGACTTAGGACAGATAATGATTTATAGTTTTGTAAGAAAGAATTTGACTCTTTTTGTGTTGAAAATGGAATAGCTAGACATCGTTCATGTCCTAAAATACCACAGCAAAATGGCGTTGCTGAGGATAAGACTATAATTGACAAGGTTAGGTGCATGTTGAATGATTCAGGGATGCCAACATTTTTTTGGGCTTAAACAACAACTACAACTTGTTATTAAATAAATAGATTACCATCTTTAACCATTGATTTCAAGGTTCCTGAAGAACTTTTGTTGGGTTCACCTCCTATTTATGATCATTTAAAGAAATTTGGTTGTTTAGCATATGTGCATGTATGTCAAGATAAACTCAATCCTAGGGCCAAGAAAGGATATTGTTTAGGCTATCCTAGTGGGGTTAGGAGTTATAGAATTTGGCTAGCTAAAGATAAAAAGTGCATTATTAGTAGAGATGTAATATTTGATAAAAATTCATATTATAAGACTAACTTGTAAGTACAAGTTCAACAAGCTACTGAACAAAGCAAGGCTCTAAACAAGTCTCATGTTGAGTTACAAAATCAAAATTCAGGTATTGATGGTAATTAAGGTGGAGCAAGTGATCAAGTTGAAAGTAAACAAGATGGTGATCAACAAGAAGCTGAAGAAGAAATCATGAGTCTTGAAGAACATTTTGAAGATTATGTCTTATAAAGATATAGAGTGGGAAGGAAAGTTCATATTCCTATAAGATATGCTCAAGCGGATTTTATAACATTTGCTATAGATTTAGCTGATATTTTTGAATTGGGAGAGCCAACATCATTCCAAGAAGCCAAAAGTAGATTCGATTGGCCGAAGTGGAAACAAGCAATGTAAGAAGAAATCAACTCTTTGGCTAAGAATAAGACTTGGGTGTTATTTCCTAAGAAAAAGGGACAAAGAGTGATTGGTTCTAAGTGGGTCTTTAAGAAAAAAGGTTGGGATACCTGGTGTAGAAGAAGCAAGGTACAAGGCAAGACTAGTGGTGAAAGGATTTTCTCAAATTGAAGGGATAGATTTTCATGAAGTTTTTTCGCTGGTGGTCAAACATACTTCTATAAGGTTGATTCTAGCCATTTAAGCTATTCAAAATCTAGTGTTAGAGAAATTAGATGTTAATTTGGAGGAAGGATCTTAATGACAGAAATAGAAGGTTTTGAGGATAAAGGTGTTGGAAGCATATTTTCCGAGTGCCCAGCGGAGTGCGATTTATGGCCCTAATAGATTGCAAAAATTATATATATATAACCATTTGTATAAATACGATCTTATGAGCTATATATATAAATCTAATAGAAGAAGTTTTCCCTTGAAGCCTATCAAGTGTCCTTGCTATCTTCTTGTATAAAAAACGATCATATAGAAACCACTCAGGCCATTTCACGCACACGGGTCGCTGCGGTTGAAGAATAGCGCTGCAGCTCAAACTCAAAACCCAGAATTTCCCAGCGTTTTCCCCAAAATTTTCCCGAACCAAAACCTCTAACATCAACATTTAAACCTAGTTCAATCATCAAAATAACACCAGCAACTCATAAAAACAACAATTAACAACCCATGGCCTCTAAGACACTCTAAAACCAACAACTCTCAAAATAAGAACCAAAACCTTAACTCGTCAAAAACACTACAGAAAAGCTACGAAAATAGGTCTTACCTATGAATTCCTCAGTGAAAATTCGAATTCCCTTAGTTGTAGGTACAAACAGTAGCAAGAAATCCTTAAGCTCCAACTCCTAAAAAGTGATTCAAATCCCATCATTGCCTCAAGAAAGAGAGAGAGAGAGAGAAGAGAGACTCTATTTTTTTTTCCTGATTCCTTATAGACTTCCTAAGGACCCTGGATAGATAAGGCATCTGAAGACTAAGCCTATCCTTTGCCACAAAAGACCAAATGCCCCTAACTTCTAGCCTTGCTCTTTAATGCACCTAGGGGTAATGCTGTCATTTGCGACCATTTTCCCACTAAGCCTCAAGTAGTCCTATAAATTACTAAATAATCCTGACATACCCAAATAATCATCAAATAAACTCTCATTACCCAATAATAAATTGCCAAAATATCCCTAGGCTCACCCTGAGATTGGTATTTAACCCAATTGTGACTATTGTGCTAATCCGCTCACTAAGATCACCTCGGACCACACTTCTCAAATATATCTCCACAATACCATGGTCTCACTCATAAAGCACATATATTTATATTACAAATACACCCTCAACAAGTCAAAAATTACAAATATGCCTCAATTAACATAAACCGGCCCACAAGCATATTTAATACACATAAACACGCATAACTATTCACATTACCGTAAAATTCATCTATACCGCATAATCACCCATAAATTCAATTAATTCCACATATAAATCCGATTATGCTCTCATGGCACAATAATCTAACTACTCAGCCTTAATAGAAAATTAGGGATGTTACAACTATCCACAACTTATTGAAATTTTATCCTCGAAATTTATTCAAACATATCGGGATATTAATCCCGCAAATCTGACTATAACTTCAGAGTCAACTCCTTTACCTTTGTATCTCTTATGACACTCTAACTAGAGTGACAATCTTATTCAGTAAAAATTTATTTCTTCAATCCAAGATTTCCACTAGCTTTTCCTTACTCAATAAATCCCACTAAAATTCCAGGGTCTCCTCACCCAATCAGGGGTAGTTCTCAACACCTCTTTCCTTAACATTAGCAACAGTAACACCTTATGAGCTTCTACCCAAGCTGGGGTAAGGCTAATCTATAGGGCCCTGGCCTAACCCTTGTTAGGATCTCTGTAACGCCCTAGGTAGCCAAGACCGTTACACTGTGTGTTTATAAAGGTGCAAGACTTGCTAATCAAGTCCTTTAGTTAGAAACATGTTACTGAAACTATAATTGAACTAGGGTTAAAAGGTTTTGGTTACAAAAGTTACATTTCATGTAATTAAACATTTTGTACATGGGATCCCAAAAGAAATAGAGTTTAAAAGTCAGTTTACAAAAATTCCAGGTTATAAACATGTACTTGCCATTCTAAGGGCAAAACAGACATTTAGGCTTCTCTCATCCTGTACCACTCCTCGGTCCTGGTGATCGATCAGCAGAATATGTTCATTCAGCCTCAAAGCTCTCCAACTCAGGATTGGTCCACTTTGCCCTTGCCTTTACCAGCACCATGTAGCGCCCGTGAGCCAAGGCCCAACAAGAAACCATAATACAGTGTAATAGCAATAAACGACTATAAGACATATAACAAGTCATACTTCTCACAAAATTAGTGATATCAAACTATAGACCAATAATCAGTTATTCCGATAACAAACTCGTCACAATCATCAATTAAACAACATTAAACATATCATGCCAAAATACAAGGTCGGTGTCCTTAGGCCGCACCCTCTGATTATCCCACTGACTCCGACTCACTTAGGCTGAGCTTAGTGATTATATATTTTACCTCAGTTACCAGTGGCTGAGCCGCGTCCTGTGCGCAAGTATTGATTCCGACACTCTTAGGCCATTTATCACATATCCCATGGCATAATACCATTTCATGACATCACATATAAACATAGGGAGATCTTAGTCCCAACACTAACACATAACCGAGTGCAGTTTCTTACCTTTGATTCGGATAGCTTTGCTTAGTCAAATCGACCTTCAAGCACGATCCCATCCGATCCCTAGCGTACACCAAGTCTGTAACGCCCTACTGCCTTAGAGTCATTACTAAGTGAGTTTAAAAGTGCAACTAACTCGCCAATCGAGATTTTAAGACAAAAGTGTACTTAAACCATAATCAGAGTCATCAACCTTCGCAGCTCAGACTGCCACACTGTAATATTTCTTATTAAAGATACTTCTAAATTCTTCCCAGGTCATAACTGTCTCATTCCTCCTCTGAACCACTACATCCCACCAGATGCGGGCGTCTTCTCTGAACATGTAGGTTGCACAAGCTACCCTCTCGTTCCCCTCAACCCTCATAAAATCAAGAATGGAGGAGATCATATTCATCCACTGCACTGCCCGTACTGGGTCTGGTCCACCCTCAATGTTGGGAGGATGCTGTTTTCTGAACCGCTCATATAAGGGTTCCCACTTATTCTCCACAACAGGCTGAACTAGCGCTGGCGCCATAACCTGCGGAATAGGCAACCCAGTAACCTGTGGAGGGGCCTGCTGCCTCAGCTGGCGAAGCTCTTCCTCTATTCGTTGTAGCCTTGCTTTAATTTCGGCAAACATTTGCTGCCAATTCTATGGGGCAGGTGGAGGGTCTTGACCCTGCTTATCATCCTCTGCCCGACTGCCGCGGAGTCTAGATGATTGATGAGGCATCTCAACAAATATCCCTGCAACCAATGACGCCGCTTATCAGGCATGATAACAACATCCAAAACCACCTCCCAATCACATCATTCAACCATAAGCAACAATCCACATAACACTCAAATAACATATAACACACAACAGGCCATGCATTGACATCATGCATGCATTAAATCATTCATCATGCTCTCTGCCAAATATACAGGCAAACAGGGAATTTAAGCACATATTTCAACGTAATGGTCAATCATACCAACCAACCCTGAGTCGAGCTTGCAACTGACGGCGAGTATACATGTTCGGCCATTCTATAGAATCCATAAACCTTGGCTCGCTCGGATACCAAGTTGTAACGCCCTACGACCATAGAACCGTTACTAAGTGAGTTTAAAAGTGCAACTAACTCCCTAACCGAGATTTTAAGACAAAAGTGTACTTAAACCATAATCAGAGTCATAAAATTGAAAATAAACCTTTCATTGAAAATTATAAGAAATATAGCATTTGGGATCCCAAAATCATTGTTTAGAAATGTTTACAACTCAAAATTTAGTTAGAGACAACTAAACGAAAAAATTAAGGTTTTGTACAAACATCTCCCAAAAACACCCCTGGCCAAGGCAACCAGGTGGACCAGACATGTACGCGCTGCTCATCTCGCTCGCCATACTCAGGGTTGATTGAGTCTCCCTTTGCTTTTACCTGCACTGTAGAGCACCCGTGCGCCGAAGCCCAGCAAGAAAACCCTCAAAAGCAGATAGTAAACGCATATCAAACACTTAATATAAAATGAAGCCAACACCAGGTCATACAGGTACGGCCATGCTGTCCCAGGCGCTTTACCAGGCCCTGAGTTCACGTTCTAAACCGTAAGGATATCCCAGGTATCCCTTGGGGTCTCACCCTGACAACTCATACTCCACGTGCTAAACGCTGCAACCGGCCCCTTGCCGTTCTCGGCCTTCGCCGTTCCTGGCCTTCGCCGTTCCCGGCCATCGCCGTTCCATCATTAATATATACACATAATATACGAAACAGATATGAAAACACACATAAATTCAGTCAAAGGGCCATGCCCCACAACGCAACCATATAGGGACTAGCCCTGCAACACAAGCTCTATGGGAACAGTAGTTTTCTTACCTGTGTCCCGAGCTTTCTAAGCACCAATGTCCCGAGCACAGTTCCCTAGTCCGAGCCTCGCCAAAAACCTAGTCACAACGCATTAACAATTCCATCCATCAAGTTCTAATCCACTAAGTAGCTTCGAGCCATAATTCTAATCTCCGGGACATTGAATTTTATCAATCCAGGTGATAAAATCCATCCCAAGCCATAACAATTAAGTTCCCAAGTCAAAACCTACAGGTCACCTTGCACCTGGGCTAGGGTCGCGACCCAAGCCCTTAAGGGCCACAGCTAGCCTCAAAACAAAGGCTAACACCTCCCTGGACACACACACGGGCCGCGACATGCTTGGCCAAGTGCTGCGGTGCCTCGAGCTCCATGGCCTCCCTAGGCCTCGCGTGCACACGGGCCGCACCCTTCGCCTCCAAACCCAGAAAAACCATTTCTTTCCCTGCATTTCCTTGGAGCCAACACTACCAAAATCACCTCAACCCAACACTTAAACCCAAAATTCATACTTATACAACCTAAACATAACAAACAACTCAGAAACCAGTTCCTACACCCATCAAGCAATCAAAACCAATCCTAGAATCTAATCCATGCATGTCTAATTCCTAACACCCAATATCAACAGAATTCAGCTGCAAATCAACATAATTAAACACATTAGGGAGCTTAGCTTGTATAGAATTGAACCGACCACTCAGTTCCTTAAGCTCCAAGCCTCCCAAACTCTAGCTTAAATCCTAGTTTCCAATTGGTTTTCACATAAAGAACCTCCAAGATGCCTCTAAATCTCCAAGAGTAAGAGAAAACTAGAGTAAAGGAGAGGGAGAGAAAGATTCAGTTTCTGATTTTCTAAAGGCTTGCTGGGCTTTGTTTTATTTAACTTAAGCTTTAAGGTTACCTCAAGGCTCGGGGTACCAAAAACATCCTCGAGGGAAAAATGGTTAATTTCCCCCATATTCCCTCCTAGACATTCCAACCTCAAATATTTCTCCAAATATATATTTGCATAACCCGGTAACCCCATAAAACATTTGATACCCACAATACCCATCGACCCGCCTCGGGTCGGATTCTCAACCCCGTTGTGACTTTTGACTAATGGCTCCCTAGGACTATCTCAAATCGTGCTACACAGATTTATCACAAACATATCACATTTATGACCTCGGGGCCCACATGCATATTTAATTAAACTAAACATGCATCTCCATCACATATTCACATAAATTCACATATTATAACAATAATTCACTTTGTTGACGGTGAGAACTCGTCAACTAAATTGTGTTGGAAGAAATTATCAAGTCAGGATCGTCAATAAAAAAGCTATGGAAATCAAAGCAATAACTCAAGAATTATGACAGAATAACAATGGAGAAATCAATCAATCTTTCATTAACTCTCAAGCCTTTGCTACAGTAAAACTTCCAACCCCCTTTCAGGTGGTGTTAGAGTTCATTTTATAGTAGGCTCTAGTGGCCTTAGGTACATAGTGGTCCAGGAGACCATGGGGTACTTAAGTACTATGTCAGGGGAGTGGCTTCAGAGGTTGTGGTCGTACATCCAGTACAGGAGCAGGTGTCAGGAGAATGCCTCCACTACTTGTCTGTACCCATGTCTGATGAATGGTGGCAGGCATAGTGGCGCAAGAGGTAGTGGTGTCTGCTCTGACCTTTGGCCGTAGACGTACGGACCATGATTCTTATCCCAGTAGTTCCACTGGCACTGGTATCCGTACCCAGCATTAGATTGTACAAGTATGTCCCATTTGACCCTTGGTGTATGGCTCCACTTAAGTGGCCACCATGCGGCGTGGCTCACGTTCCTTCGCGAGGCATCCTTGGAAGACCTATTGATGGCGCGGCTCTTTGGCTGTCCCTGAGGTTGAGTGTGTTGTGGATGTGGCCCCCATGAGGCCATGGACACCGAGGCACGATGACGGGGCTACCACGACGAGGCCACTCGGGCCCATGGCGAGACCACTTGGTCACTTCGGCCTACGGCGAGGTGAGGCCACTTGGGCCTATGGCGAGGCGAGGCCACTTTGGCTTATGAGGCAAGGCCACTTGGTCACTTCGGCCTATGGCAAGGCAAGGCCACTTGGGCCTATGGCAAGGCGAGGCCACTTAGTCACTTCGGCCAATAGCAAGGCGAGGCCACTTCGGCCTATGAGGAGAGGCGAGGCCACTTGGGCCTATGGCGAGGCGAGGCCACTTTGGCTTATGAGGCGAGGCCACTTAGTCACTTCGGCCTATGGCAAGGCGAGGCCACTTCGGCCTATGAGGCGAGGCCACTTTGGCTTATGAGGTGAGGCCACTTAGTCACTTCGGCCTATGGCGAGGCAAGGCCACTTCAGCCTATGAGGTGAGGCGAGGCCACTTGGGCCTATGGTGAGGCCCCTCAACGCGAGGAGGCTGGTACTAGATGGTGGCACGGGCTTCCCAGCTGGGCCATGACAAGGGACGTCGCGCGCGGTGGCCGAGCGAGGCCAGGGGGCGTCGCGCCGAGGTGGCCGAGCGAGGCCAGCGGACGTCGCGGCGAGGTGGCCGAGCAAGGCCATGGGGCGTCGCGCCTGGGCGTCCGAGCGGGGCCGTGCGTGACCATGCTGTCTTGGCATAACCCTCATGTTTTGCCTTGGTGGAATTTGGGCGTCCACACTTGCCCCCCAGTCTATGAGAGGACCTTTAGGTGCTCTTGTAGACTATTCACCTTACTTCTTATAAATAGGCTCTCATACATGGCCTAAAATCTTCACTCCACTTCTTTGGCTTATTGGTTTGGAGAGCCCTTCCTTTTTCAAGAGGTAAGGGGTTCAATCCTCCATGACCCCATTTTTGCCATAGTTTCATTTGTTTTATTTTTTCACTTCATTTTATTTCATTTTTTTTTACATATGAGCTAATTTCTTGGTGTGTCTATTTTGTGACTAACACATCTTTCTGGTCCATTCTTGCAGACACGCATTTTTGACTCTTTGTTGCTTTTCGCTCCTCGACCTCCTTTGGACCCCAACTTCGCTCTCTTAATCGCTTGAGGTATATTTTCTTTCCTTCTCCCTTTTATTTATTTATTTTTTTTATCGGGTGCAAACCAGCAGTACTTGGGATGGGGTACCTTAGCCCAAGCTTGTAGCGAGTTTGACCATATGCACGCCCCTCCTCTTTTTTTTTTATATCCTGTAGTGGGTCATTTAGGGCGTTTGCATCTAGAGATATTAAGCCTATTCCTTTGTGTTTTGTAGCCTTTCTCTCATTTATACGTGAACCCCTTTTTGCTGTTGGGACGTGGTTACATGGCCAGTGACGGCCCGTCTGACATACCCCCAAGGGCTGAGTTTATTGACCTGTCCTCGGACTTAGAGTCCCTTGAGGGCAACCGTCACCAGGAATATGATTCCTTAAGGCAAGCCCGCATTCACCACCTTGAGTGCATGGCCGAACTTAGGCGTAAAATTTGGGTGGTGGAGAGCGAAATTGACTCGGTGTCGAGAGGAGATGGAGGACCTTCACCCCTGGACCTTAGTGACCATATAGCGCGTCTTAGGATGACCCTTTTTGAATTGTGGTGGGAGTTAGAATTTATGGAGGGACACATTCCGCCAGAACCTCCCACTCCCTCCTCGCCTGATGACGGTCATGGGGCTGCTAGCTCCTCTCCCCAGCCCCTAGTCTCAGTTTATCCTAGCTTAGTGCTTCCGCCATCGCTCCCTCGATGGAAAACTCTTGCTAGGAAGAAAAAATGGAGGGTTAAGTGTTCTGCCTCTTCCTCACATATTTCTTTTGATTTTGCAGATAAGCCGAAAGCACACAGACAGGTGTCCATCCAGAAAGAGGACGACTCCCCTCTACTGGAGCGTGTATCACATGTGTCTCCGAACAAATTGAAGGAGATCGTGAAGCACTACCGCGTTGCTCCAGAACACACCCTATATGCTCCTCAGGAGGCATGCCGGGTCGACCACCCTAGGAAGGGTCATGTGGCTTTGAGTGAACATATTTTGAAGGCGGGTGGTACCATTCCTTTGCACCAATTTTTCGTGGCGGTTCTCAACTACTTCGACTTGGCCCCTCTTCAACTGTCACCAAACAGTTGGTTGACTATAAGTTGCCATTTCATTTGGTTCAAGGAAAAGGTTGAACGCGCCCCGACGGCGCAAGAGGTGCATTCCCTGTACAACCTCATGGCAGTGCACAAGTCCGAGGGCTTCTACTACCTGCAGAAGGCCAACAACGAGCTCCCCTTGATAGAGGGCTCAGTGTCCAACACAGGGTCTTGGAAACAAGACTTTTTTTGGGTAGAGGGCCCTCTCTCTGTTCGTGAAGACTTTCGCGCCGGCCCTAGTAAGTGCCCTGGTCTTTCTTTTCTTCTTATTAGAACTTACTGTTTCGTACTCTTGCTTGTACTGACATTGGCGTGGAACATGTAGAGCAATTTGCTAATCCTTCGGTCATTGGGCCAGAGGCGGTGGCTATAAATAACCTCATTGATGCAGACTCCGCCCTGAAGAAGGCGGCGTTCCTATTTACTGTGGCGAACCTCAACCGCCACCAGCTGTCCCCGGTCTCTGACCCCAAGCTCCTGTGGTCAGTTACTGGGTCTAAGAAGACTACGGCTGCGCCGGCTGGGCTGTTCCCACACGATGGTGAGGCCGAGGGGGAGCCAGGGGATGCCCCCCTTGAATGTGGGGGATCTCATCAACGCCCCCTGTCCCCCGAGGGATGCCCCCCTATGGCTCCTATGACCAGGATATGGCCTTTCAATCTCTGGACCCGCAGGCCGCAGCGGGATGTTACGCTCCCCCTGGCCTTGATGGCTGTGATGCCTTCCCCCAGGTTCCCCATGACATTGGCTTACCGGGGGCTGATTTCATCGACCTCGCGGAGCCCCCTTCTAATCTACCAGGGTCTCAGTTTTTCTCCTTTCCTGCGCCCTCTCCTGCTTTGGCGAGCGGGTCGTCCGTCCCTGTCCAACAAGATGCTCCCAGTACGGAGGCGGAGCCTTGGGTGACTAGGATGGCCCCATCTTATGCGCAGCGTTACATTCAAATTGCCTCGGGCCTCCCTGTCTCCGACTGGAGGGGTCTAGGGAATGTGACTCAACCAGACCTTGGGGACACTCTAAGGTGCGCCGCGACCTGGGTGAGTTCTTGCACCTTGCGTCGATTAGTATTATGTATAGATGTACATGTGTTTTTCTTTTTGTTACTTATTGCTGACGCCATTGACTTTTTTGTGCAGATCTACACTGTGTCTCTTCGGTATGCCGACACGTCCAGCACCCTCTCCGCATCTACTGCTGAGAGGGACTGTCTTATAGCTCGGGTCCAGGAGCTTGAAGATGAGCTTAACGAAACCAAGGTCAAGTTGTCAAAGGACTGGACTAAGTCTGCCAACTTGCTCTCAAAGAGGGAGAAAGCGAAGGCCAAGATCAAGGAGCTAAAGGGCAAAGCTAGACGCTTGGAGCGCGAGCTCCAGGGGGTCAACACTACTGCGGCTGCGTCGCAGCAGAGGGTTTCCCAATTGGAGACCGAAGCCGAGGCCCTTAGGGCCGAACTACAGTCGGCGCAGGAGAAGAACGCTTCCTTGGAGGCGGAGAGAGCTTCCTTGGAGGCGGCGAGGGCATCCTTGGAGGCGGAGAGGGTCATCACCGAGCGCAGGTCTATAGATCGTGCTCTTTACAATGTGTGGAGGCAGGACCCTAACTTCGACTTCTCCTCTTTTGGCAAACAGGCCATTGCCCGAGCGGCCTTGTGGAGTGCCCACTATAGGAGGCCTTGAAGTAGTCTTGCCCTTTTTTTTTTTTTTAACTTTGTAATACCATTATCACTGCTACTTTTCTTTTGGTAATTCTTGTACTATCTCAAGAACTCTTTTTTTTTTAATGTATAAATATATGTGTTGCTGTTTATTTCCTGTTCTACTGCATTTGAGGCCCTTTTAAGCCTGTGTGATGGGGTTTGGTTGGTTCCCCTCTTTTATTTACCAGGCTGGAGGTCCTTTGGAGCCCATGCGAGAGGGTTCACTGAGACCTCTTTTGGTGCCTCTTGATTACTTTTGTAAGGATATTTTGACCCTTGGGTTCTAGCTATCCTTTTATATATTTTTGTGCGCTCTTATTATTTGTTGCGAGAAGCGTCCTTCTCGTCATTATGCATAGTACTATTTTTACAAGGGTCTCTTTCAGGATCCTTTTTGGCTAGGCGGCTTGGCGGCCGCTCTAGACTTATTATTGTCGTTACCATATAATGGCTAGACTTATTATTGGCTAGACGGCTTGGTGGTTTGTGATGCCACCTCCCACCAAATTTACGCATCCTCTCTCAGCATATATGTGGCATAGGCCAATCTGTCATGCCCCTCTACCCTCATAAAGTCCAGAATGGTAGTAATCATGGTCATCCACTGTTCGGCTTTCAATGGATCAGGTCCTCCCTCAAAGATCGGGGGTTGCTGCTTCTTGAACTGCTCATACAATGACTCCCATCTATTTACAACCTCAACCGGTTGTACAACAGGTACCGCTGCAGGTGGCACAATAGGGGCAACGCTCCCTGATGGAGCATGCCGCCACAAAATCTGGATTTGTTCATCCTGGCTTTGTAGCCGAGCTTGCATGTCTGCCATGAGCTACTGCCAGTTCTCAGGAACTGGCGGAGGGGTCAGGCCCTGATCAACATCCCTAGTCCTAGACCTGCCGGCTATTTGTGAAGATTTTCTTGGACGCATAATTATCCAAGTCAATCTGCAATGAACGACACGACAATCAGACTATGATGACAGGGTAATTATCCTTTTAGGATCCATCACTGGAACCCCAATCATTCATAAGCAATCAAAGTATAACATTTTATCCAAATATTCATCCACATGCATAGTGTCACGGGCTGACATTTTGACAGCAGAAATGCCCGTGTGACACCTTGACTCCTCTGAGCCAAGGTCAGCCTTCCAACCATTCGAATAATAATGGGCACATTTTTCGCGCGACCGTGTGCTTCTGCACACTTCTGTCTCTCGAACAACTCTTGCTGAGTCATGCTCTCAAGCATCTACGAGTGCAAACATGCATCAAGGCTATCTAGCCAAGACACTCACATTGTCCATAGGTTCTCACTATGGCAAGGCAAATCCCAACACCAATGCTCACCCAGACATTCGCAAGTCAAGGTAGCATGTGTGGCCAAGAACCAACACCAAGCTGACATGCCAACACCTCTCATCATGCCCCATTCGATACTATCCGATTAGCTCACGTCACAGACCAAGGAATTGATACATCCATGGTCCAATCCTCAAGGCACCATACCATCATGCATGTTGGCAAGCCCTCGAGATTGGCTGCCAGACTAGTAGCACACACTGGACCTCTGTCCTGCTCAAGCATAGTGCACCCTCCAATGCTTGCATGCTAACAAGTCCCACGAATGACTTCCCGTGCCATCTCGTGTAGAAATTCATGGTCATGGTGCACCACGACATCTCTCGAAGGTTTGGGCCACGTTCCATGCAAGCGGCATCCTGGCAAGCCAAGGGAACCGTACCCTTAAACCTCTGGCAGCACACTTCGACGCACTACCGGCGCGACCCGGTAATGTCCATGAGTACTCCTACTCATGGAGACATATTAGTCCCCTCGTGGTCCTCATATGCCCGCCCTACTAGTCTTCCCAACTAGTAGTAGCTCACTTGACGCACCTGCGCCAGGGGGTGGTGGAGAGCGGACACCAGGTGCTCCCCCTACAAAGAGCCTTCCGAGCTTTTAGCCTTCTACTAGGAACATATATGATATTTGCTTGGGAGACATATTTGGCTTCCAGCTCGCCAATTCTTCGAATCTCCCAAATCCGATCGTACCATTACGTTCATTGACCCTTCAATATGGAACCTACCTAGACCCGTCCATTTCCGGGCAATATTAAAGATATTTACGAAAATGTCACTGCCGTACAAACTAGGCATCAGCATGCTCACCAGCCTGCACCCTCGCATGTGCATCTGACCGAGTGCCATCCTAGCTTGTAACATGCCCTCAAGGCTGGCAAGTTACACTCTCCCCCACTTAAATTTTTGATGCCCTCATCGACAGAACGCTGGTCAATCTTCATCTTGCCTCGACTCCTAAGCTCACTCCACGCTTCTTCCGAATCTTGACTCTGCACTAGTCCCTCCACCACTGTAGAACCACCAACTTGGTGATGATCTCCCACATCCACCCTTGGACTCGATCAAGGACCCCATGTCATCGTCGCTATTCAGAATCCTCCCATGAAGTATTGCTGCTGCACTCGAATACTCCTTGTATACATGAACTCCTCCGAGTCCATAACGGTGCCCCTCTAGTTAACCAAGCAGCTCTTGCAACACTGACCCCAAAGCCAACACATCTTTTGATTGTTGCTTTCCTGCCAATCTTCCAATGCCTACTCTCCTATTGACGAGGAGGAAATTAAGGTGCACCCCCTCAGGGTGAGGTTCGCAAACCAACCGTTCCCAACGACACCTACGAAAAATCCTTCCATTGAAGGCATGTCTCTATTCAACGTGGCACTCATGCCAACTGTAGCCTTTATGCAATATCTAGTGCATCCTTGCACACAGACTTCGCGAAGTAGTCTCCCAGACTTTTGGCCCTCCGGCCTTACTGCATACCCATGGCTTGATGCGAAATGGCCACTCCTGACCATAAGCATCACTGCTCCTCTGAGCTTCTACAATGTGGTCAATGATCTAACATCATTCGGAACCACTACACTGCCTTCTGGCTTATGCTCATGCTCACTCTCAGCATCGTGCCTCAATTTCTGTCCTCAAATCAACCTTGCCTAATTCTAGACGGCCTGTTGAATCTTGATCAACTTGACTGCACTTTACCTCACCCTTGAGGTCTGAAGTTGTCCCAATCCGCTGTCTCCCTTCGGCATATGTTCTCAGAATCATTCGGCTTGTGTTCCCATAAACCACTAAGCATGTCCCATAATATGCTGCAAAACCTGCCCAATCTTGGTCTCAGCCTATGCACATGCATACTGTCTATTTGTAGTTTCAATTGGTCACCTGACCTACTCGCATCAGTCATGCATGTCTTCACACTGTACAACCCATCTGTTGTTGTGTTTCTCTCTAGATTCACACACCAAAACTGAACAAGTACCCTGATCCTTCGAACATATGAATTAGTGGGCTCCCCCACTTCAACTTGGGAATAACTTCTCTACTCGAGGTGTACCTCTCAAGGTATAGATCGCAAGCTAACCGTTTTTCTCGTGCGGTCCCTCGTTCCATTTATCACTTTTGAAAATGATGTTGAACTAATGTGTCAGCCATTGTGACTCTTCGCCCCTCGACATCTCTACGTTGCCTTAGTACCTGAGTCCTGTTAACTTTCACCTTAGGCAAACGTTGCACTGATGTTACCTTAGTACTTGAGTCCTGACGACTTTCACCCTAGGTAACTAACTCTGTCTTTGTCTCTGAGTCTCCTTGACTTTTACATTCTGAACAATTAACGATCTCCATGATAACTCATCTCAATGCTTTTGTAATGGAACTTTGGTCTGCTATTTGGATGTTTGAACCGTGAAGGTCTCTCCCCCACTTCAACTGTTGGCGTCCTCGACAACTTGCCCACACGTAATAATTCGTGTAGCACCATTGTCGATTCCCTTATGCGTGAGCTCTCCACATAGCTATCCATCTTCTACATACTAGCATCTTGCCCCTCCGGGCAGCTTCTCTAGGCTTCTATGGTCACTAAGTCCTGATAGCAAGGCCCTCCGGCCCACATTTGAACTCAAGCACCATCTCTGCCTCCTTAAGCCTTCTTGTAGCACTAAGTTTCCTTGACGCGGCTCTCCAGCGCTCTCAAAACTCTAGTACTATTCTGACCACTGCTGTAACGACCCAAATTCGCTATTAAGGCTTAAGGGCCTTGAGTAGTGTGCCTGGAGGGCACAATGGGATTTTGTGTGTGACTTTAATGAGTTTAATGCATGATTATGATTTAATACACGTTATATGACTATTTGATTATTTGAGATGCATGACTATGTGAATTATTATGCATGTAGACCTGATTATCTTAGAAAGAGCATAATTGTAATTTTTCCATTTTGGGCATGACTGTGTTGATATCTATGATCTGTGACTCGAGACGATCCTAGAATGAGTGGGTTAGCGTAAAAAAGTCAAAGCAGGAATCTATACCCGGCTTGGGTTAAGCCTGGGGAGTTTAAATGAGAATTTGGAAAATATATTGAGGTTAATCTTGATGATGAGGAATGTATAATTGGTGACTAATCAGGTATTGGGTAGCAAGCGGGAAATTATTAGGAACACTTGAGGAATTAGTGGGAATTTGGGTAATATGACTAAAATGTCCCTACATTGACATAAAGGTTTAGAATTATTAAGGGAGGGAGTTTTGGTCTTTAGGCTTGTTAGAGATAAGTTTAAGGGAGCTTTATACTTAGTGGATTTTGTATAAAAAGAGTTATAAGGCTGAAAAGAAAGAAAGAAGGAAGAGAAAAGAAAAGAGAGAAAACAGAGGGGTTTGGCTTTAATGAATCGGTTTGTGGCTCTCCCAACCATCTTCCTTCATTTTTCTTGGAGTTAAGCTCAGTGAAGAGCTAGGGTAGGCTGAGCATCAAGGATCCTAAGCTAGACTTGAGGATTGGCAAGGATTAGCAAGATCACATCAGAAATTTGAGGTAAGTTCTTGGGGATTTCAGTTTTAGGGCATGACTAGTTTGAGCTGTGTATTTGAGCTAAATAGATGGGATTTTTGGGGAAATCAGGTCAAGGTTGTGAAGGAGCAAGCTAAGGAGGTCTAGGGTTCAACTCAAGGTCGAATTTCTATCCATGTTATGATTTCTAAGACCTTATCTTTGTTGTTTGAGTGAATTTCTGGTTTTTGGGTTCATTATGGTAGATCTTGAGTTTTGGGTTGCTTGAGCTTGGGGTATGAGTTCTTGGGATGCTTGGGATGAGTGTGAGGTGTTGATAAGTTTGTTTTTGGGCTTGGGAATGATTTGGACAAGTTTGGGATTGAAATGGTAGAAGGAAATCGCAAGAAGCGATTTTTGGGTTTTGCTGGTCTGCAATTAGCGCCACAGCGCTAGTCAGGGGGCGCTGTAGCGCTAGCCCCTATTCTGGGGGGTGTGGTTCTGCTTGTAGCGCTACAGTGCCCTCTTTACAGCGCTGTAGCGCTGCACTGTTCACAGAAGGGGATTTTTGGGTTTTTGTTGAGGGATTTTGACCTAGGGTTCGAGGCTCGATTCCACCACTTTGTTTTGGGGATCTAGGACTTCCCGGGGGCTTGGGATTGGTCCCAAGGCTAGGTTTTGGACTTGAGGTTTGGTAATGACTTTAACTTATGGATTTTGCTTAGGTAAGCGCTAAGGCTCGAGTAGGATCGTGCTCAAGGAGTCAGGTGATCAAGGCTACCAAATTTAAAGGTAAGAAAACCGTAACACCCGGGATCAGGGCATGGGCCCACAGTGTTATTGCAGGGCATGGCCCTAGATTGTTTTACTTGTAAATCTATGACCTTGAATGAATTATTATATGTTTGAACAATTATTTCGAAATGTATTATGTGTGCGATTATAATGAAATGAACGGCTAAGGCCGAGAGCGGCAAAGGTCGGGTACGGCCTTGGGGCCGGAAGTAACACTCAGCACATGGGGTGCTTATAGCCAGGGTGGGACCCAAGGGATACAGGAGTTATCCTTACGGTGAGGACCGAGACCCCAGGCTGTGGTAAGGCCTCTGGGGCGGCATGGCCGTGCTTGATAAGTCTGATGGTTTTCCTATTTAACAATGGATTATATGTCAGCTATATTCTATGCATATGTTATATACTGTATGGGTTTTCTTGCTGGGCTTCGGCTCACGGGTGCTCTGTGTGGCAGGTAAAAGCAAGGAGTCAGTCAACCGGCCATGAGTATGGAGTGCGTGGGGGCGGCGCGTACATGTTCGGCCTGCCCGACTGCTTTGGTTGGGGGCATTTTGTATATGGCTGTATTAACTCATTCTTTTGATAGTTAACCTGGTGTAAATCTATTTTTGAGTTGTAAATATTTTGTAAACCTTATTTTTGGGATCCCAGATGTTTGATACTTAATGTTTTCAATGAAACTAAACATTTTCAAAGAGTATAGTCTTAAATTCTGGTTTATTCACACTTTTGGTTTTAGAAACCACGTAGAGTCAGTCCAAAAGCACGATTTCTGTTTTAAACTCACTAAGTAATGACTCTAAGGTAGTAGGGCGTTACAACTGCGCGCGGTCTACTCGACCCTGCTGGCCTTTGATGCATATATTCCACAACTCAGCATCTCATACGATGCCACAGTGTTGCCCACACCAGTTAATCATTGTGAGGCCACACGTTCCACTCAATTGTCTCGACGCCTCCCTTCTTGGACGAAACAAGATAACATGTAGACACCTCCAAGTATGACTGCCCTCTGACGATCGCGGCCACGACCACCTTGGTCTCCCTGTGATGCCATTTGGCACACAAGTAGCAACTGAAGCATTCCATGTTCATCTTTATCTAGTTCCCCAAAGCTATCCACTCTCGACTTCTGTCGTGACTGACAAGAGTCTGACGGCCACTATTATGCTCACCTACTCTTGCGTACAAGTTCCCTTTTCAACAACAGCGCTCCACGCGACTTACACTGTCACTCAGGAAAACCTGAACTAGTGAACCCAGCATAAAACCTTGACCTCTCGATCAAACCTTGTCTCATGTCAATGAGTTCCAACTCTTTTGTAGCACCTCTCCACAATTGCACGTGGTTGTCTTTCTAGCATCACTGAACTTTCTGATTCGAAGCAACCATAACTTGTCCCCTCTCTAGGATATCTAGTATTCCCACGAAGAAGAGCAATTAAGTCTCATCCCACCTCAGTCTACTGATCCTTTCTAGGTGACTAAAAGGCTCAACGACATCTGTCCAAGCATCCAGACCTTTATGGTCCTTCAGCACGCCTACATCCTTTCTAGGCTGGGCCAACCAAGTTCACCCCAACTTGAGATGAACCTGGCTCTGATACCAACTGTCACGGGCTGACATTTTGACAGCGGAAATGCCCGTGCGACACCTTGACTTCTCTGAGCCAAGGTCAGCCTTCCAACCATTTGAATAATAATGGGCACATTTTTCGCGCGACCGTGTGCTTCTGCACACTTCTGTCTCTCGAACAACTCTCGCTGAGTCATGCACTCAAGCATCTATGAGTGAAAACATGCTTCAAGGCTATCTAGCCAAGACACTCACACTGTCCATAGGTTCTCACTATGGCAAGGCAAATCCCAACACCGATGCTCACCCAGACATTCGCAAGTCAAGGTAGCATGTGTGGCCAAGAACCAAGACCAAGCTGACGTGCTAACACCTCTCATCATGCCCCATTCGATACTATCCGATTAGCTCACGTCACAGACCAAGGACTTGATACGTCCATGGTCCAATCCTCAAGGCACCATACCATCATGCATGTTGGCAAGCCCTCGACACTAGCTGCCAGACTAGTAGCACACACTGGACCTCTGTCCTGCTCAAGCATAGTGCACCCTCCAATGCTTGCATGCTAACAAGTCCCACGAATGACTTCCAGTGCCATCTCGTGTAGAAATTCATGGCGCGCCACGACATCTCTCGAAGGTTTGGGCCACGTTCCATGCAAGCGGCATCCCGGCAAGCCAAGGGAACCGTACCCTTAAACCTCTGGCAGCACACTTCGATGCACTACCGGCGCGGCCCGGTAATGTCCATGAGTACTCCTACTAATGGAGACATATAAGTCCCCTCGTGGTCCTCATATGCCCGCCTTACTAGTCTTCCCAACTAGTAGTAGCTCACTTGACGCACCTGCGCCAAGGGGTGATGGAGAGCGGACACCAGGTGCTCCCCCTACAAAGAGCCTTCTGAGCTTTTAGCCTTCTACCAGGAACATATATGATTTTTGCTTGGGAGACATATTTGGCTTCCAGCTCGCCAATTCTTCGAATCTCCCAAATCCGATCGTACCATTACGTTCATTGACCCTTCAATATGGAACCTACCTTGACCCGTCCATTTCCGGGCAATATTAAAGATATTTACGAAAATGTCATTGTCGTACAAACTAGGCATCAACATGCTCACTAGCCTGCACCTTCGCATGCGCATCTGAACGAACGCCATCCTAGCTTGTAACATTCCCTCAAGGCCGACATGTCACACATAGCAGTGCTGATAAGCACGCCTCAATATCATCATGCAATAGTCAAGGGCCAGGCCCTATCAGTATCTCATGCTCCCTATTAATCAGGCAGATATCAACAGTCATATCTCATTCAAATCATTTAAGCACGTAGTCAAGTATACACAATTTACCAAACCCTGAGTCGAGCTTGTCTTTCACGGCGAATGTACATATCCAGCCAATCTTCAGGAACCCTTAAACCTAGGACGCTCTGATACCAAGTTGTAACGCCCTCGACAGCCAAGACTGTTACACTGTGTGTTTATAAAGGTGCAAGACTTGCTCGTCATGTCATTTCATCAAAACGTGTTGCCAAAACTATAGTTGAACTAGGGTTAAAAGATTTTGGTCTCAAAAGCTGCATTTCATATAAATAAACATTTTATTTTTAATGGGATCCCAAAAGCAGTAATCAAAGACTGTTTACAAACAATTCAAGATCTAAATACAATAATTAGCCACTTTAAGGCAAAACAGACGGTTAAGCATTTTTCGTCCTGTTCCACTCCTCGGTCGTGGCGGCCGAACAGCTGACTATGTACATTCAGCCCCGCACCTCTCCACCTCAAGGTTGGTGCAACTTGCCTTTGCCTTTACCTGCACCACGTAGAGGCCTAGGTAGAAAACACAATAACAAAGCATAATCATTCAAAATACAATCAGATAACTCATGCCACATAAGCATGTACTCAATAGTTTAAGCATTCATGTTAATCAAGTATTCGACATACCAATTATATCATTCCATATTAATAATCAATTCACATATGACAACTAGGGTTAACGCCCTTAGGCCGACACGATTAAACCGAGCTCAGTGAATATTAAGCTGTCCTCGGCTACCAGTGGCCGAGCTGCGCCCTGTGCGCAAGTATAATTTATGGCACCCTTAGGCCGTTTTTCAAATGTCCAATGATGTAATACCATCTATGACATTATACAGATATTGGGAGCACTTAGTCCCATCACAAACACATAACCGGGTGCAATTTTCTTACCTTTAGATTCGCTAGCTTTGTTCAATTGATCCTTAAGCATGATCCCTCTTGAGCCCTAGCGGACACCATGTCACAAACATAGATCAGAATCATCGGCAAACCTCAAGTCCAAAACCTAGCCTCGAGACCAATCTCGAGGCCTCGGGAAGCCCTAATTCCACCAAACGGGGTGGTGGAATCAAACCCCAAACCCCCGAGCAAAAACCCTTGAAAATAACCCAAAAACCCTTTTCTGGAAACAGGGTAGCGCTAAAGCTCTCTTTGGAGGGTGCATCAGCTCTACAAATAGAACCAAAAACACCCCAGAACTATTGGCCTAGCGCTACAGTGCCCAAAGGCTAGCGCTCTAGAGCTAGTCACAGAACAGCAACCCTACATTTTTCCCTCCTTCGATTTTCCCGAGCCAAACTTTACCAAATCTTTTCTAAACTTCAACCAAACTTGAAAAAAAGCTTATCAACATGTCTAACTCATCCCAAATGATCCAACCACATAAAAATTAAGCACATGCACTCCAAATCCCAAAATTCACCAAGGCTGGACCTCAAACTCAGAAACTCAGCAAAACAACCAAAACCTCAGGATTTTAGAGCTAGAATTTCATACCTTCAATGGAGATTCGACCTTAAGCTAGCCTCTACACCTCCTTGGCTTAATCCCCTCAAATCCTCAACTGTAATTCCCTTAATTCCCCATAAAAACTCAGTTAAGAAAATCATCTCAGCCAAAACCAGAAACATAAGAGCAGACTCTAGAAACTTACCTCAGTTGGATGCCTAATCCCTGCTGAATTCTCACACTTGATCAAGGTCTCAAGCACAAGGCCTTGGCAAAGAACTCCTCTGAATTTTAGCTCCAAAAGACCCCGAGGAATGGAGAAGAATCCTAAACCGACAGAGAGAAAAATGAACTTTTATTTTTCCTTCTTTCTTTTTTTACCTTCTTCTTTTCTTTTCTTTCCTTCAGACTCTAGAATTTTCCCACTAAGGCATAAAGCAATTTAACTCTTATCCCTTATAAGCAAAATGACCAATTTTCCCTCCCTTTACTTCTAAGCCTTTTAATCCACCTAGGGGCATTTTGGTCATTTCACCCAATTCCTGTTGTTATCCAGATTTCCGGATAGCGTTTAGATGGATATCCTCGGGGAAGCAGAATTATCAATGTCTTTCACGGTAGGTGACCAGAGCTCGCGGATGGACAGAAAGGCTTCGCCTCTCCCGTTTAGTGTCCGCTCCCGAAGGGGTATCCTTCGGGGAAGCTCCTTCCAGGAGAAGCTCTTCAAGTGGTCTTCGCGGAAACAGTTCCGTGCCTCGCATGGAACAAGACCAGGGGGTCGAGTCATGGAGGAGGCATAGTTGGAATGATATCCGCCTGACACAGAATCCCGCCTGACACGCCCGACAGGTCAAAGCCGCACACATCCCAGCACGCCTAAAAGTACTATTTCACCTACTGTTCCGCTGAAAACTTGGAAAAGACGGCTGCCTTTGTGCATTCCCCATACTTTCACGCAAATATACCCACATAGAGCCTGGTAGCCAGGTGACTACGGTAATTGTATCCCTTATTTATGGCTGGTGTAATTAAGACTCCTGTGAGTAGAGAAAAACCCTAATCCAAAGCCCTAGCTATAAAGACCCCCTCATTTTACAATAGGGGGGATGGCCAACAAATCACAAAGCAAGAACTCTACTAAAATCGCTGTAGCTTCATCTTCTCCAAGAGAACCCGAGAGAAACACTGTGAGGTTGTGAGTTCCTTATACACCAGCTGTTTGACTGTTATTCTCTACAAGTATAATAACATCGACTCGTGGACTAGGGCTCGTTAACGCCTGAACCACGTAAAAACACTGTTTGTTTATTTACATTTCTGCATTTCTATAGCTCTTGTCTTTTTATTATTCCGTTCGTATTCGTTTCCGAAAACCTCGGTAAACATTTTGGTGCTTTCATTGAGAGCTATAGGAAGTTGTTAGTCAGCTCTTTTTCTGTGTATTGAAAAGATGGTGACTACGAGAAAATCTGCGGTTGACAAAAGTGCTAGGGTCGACCCCGATACTATGATGGAAGATGTGGTACAAAACGAACCCTTGGACCACCATGGTGAAGACCCGACATCCCGCCAGGATCGGGTCAGCACTGAATATACGACATACCTAGAAAGCGAGGAAGAGTATGTCCGAGACGGTTACTACAAAGACGGCTACTACTACGAGAAGGATCCAGAACTGGTCCAAGTAGCCGAAGAACTGGTGGTCACTAAGGCCAAGCTTGCTGAGCAGGAGCGCGTCTCCGAAAAAATGCAGCGCATGATGGAGCGCCTCCAGAGCAAGTTCGGAGACCTAGGCGACTCGGACGAGGAAGCCTTTGTTCCAGGTGGTGCTGATGCCACCATGCCGGATCCAGCCGCCGCTGGACCATCCAAAACCGCCCCTAACAAGGGGAAAGAAAAGGTTGGGGAGCCTGTACGCACTAACGCCCCTGCACCTCCTAAAGGCGTGGATCACCAGGCCGACTGCCCCCCCCCCCCCCCCCCCCCCGCGCAGAAGGTCTCTGGCGCTTCTAAGCCCAGACGTCCTTCAGCCCCAAGGGGGCACTCTGTGCCTAAAGGGCCCGGTGCTAAGGCACCCAGGCCTAGGGGAAGGAACAACCGCCCCAGTGATTCCGTCAACCAGGACGGTCGGGCTGCGGAAACGCACTCCGAAGATAGCTGGTCCACGGTGGATCTAAGAAGAAGGTTGGAGGCCAAGTATGAAAAGGCCAAAGGAGAAAAGGCCCGGCCTCGTGGAGATGACCTGCGAAATCATCTTAATGACAAGGTCCGGGGACGTGACCTCCCGGAGAGTGATACAAAGAGGCTCGAGGAACAGATCGCTGCCTTGACCAAGCTGGTCCGGAAGCAAAGCGGGGCCCTGTCAGACTCCGAGGAGGAGGACCCGGAACCATGTATTCGGAGGATCGCAGAAACATCCCTCCCGGATAACTTCAAAATGCCCCACAAAGAATTATATGACGCGAGGACAGACCCGCGCACCCATCTAGCTAAATACAACAAAATGATGCAAGTGGCGCGCGTCAGTGAAGATGCCAAATGCATGTGCTTCTCACTCACCCTTACCAAGTCCGCGGAGGACTGGTGGAAAAGATTAGCTCCCGGATCCATCCACAGTTTGAAGGAGCTACAGTCCGCGTTTAGAAGGCAGTTCATTGCTGCCCGAGACCACGACATGGAAGTTGGTTCCTTAACCAACATCAAGCAGCTACCCAATGAGAACCTCAAAGCTTTCATTCAGAGAATGATGGAAGCTGCTGCAAAGACCAAGGTCAGCGATGACATGAAGCTGATCGCCCTTCAATCGGGCCTTACTGTCGGCTCCCTGCTATGGGGGGAAATGCAAAGGAGACGGGCAGAAACGCTGTTCGAATTCATGTGAAAAGCTCAGGGAATCATCAACCTTGAGGATGCCTACCAGCAAGCCTTTGGAGTTCCCCCAGCTCCAATGCCTTCCGTGACTGCGCTGAGCTTTGCTTCGCAAGCTCCCGCACCAGCCCTCACGCTTCCAAGAGCCCAATTCACTCCAAGTGTGTATGGGCCTTCCGCGTCTGCTCAGACGCCGAGTCAAACCCATTTCTCTGGGTACGGAGCTGTACAAACCGGATGTAGTATCGCTCCTGGCCTGCCGCAGTCGCAAGCAGAAGTCCCAGAACGAAATTTGAGCCAATCGCGGAGTAAACGAAGCGGAAGAAACTCCAACCGGGGAGACCATTCAAAGAAACCCCGGAAGGACTATGAGCCCAAGTTCACGGAGTATACCAGTTTGATAGACTCGCGAGAGAATGTCTATCGGGCGACCTGTAATATGGTCAACTACAGGAAGCCCCCGAAAGTGTCTCACGGAGGAAGGCGTCCGCGAGACTCCAATAAGAGGTGTGAGTTCCACGGAGACGTGGGGCACACCACGAACGAGTGCCTTCAGCTGAAGGATGAGATCGAGTCCCTGGCAAGAGCGGGACACCTCGGTCAGTGGGTGAGGATACCCATAATCTATCCCAGACAGGGAGTAGTTCACGGAGCTGCATATTCTCCGGGACAAAGGGGGACCGCTAGCGCTCCTGGAGCCGGTCACCCCCAAGCTCTCGGGTCTCAGTTCCCAGCGCTTCCTGCTCCAACCGCTCCGGCACCCATTGCCTTGTTGGCTCCAGGACCTGGCAACCCATATCCGCGCGGCCTTGCTCCGCCACCCGTTGACGGACACGTAGCCACCATTTCCGGAGGACCGCACCTTGCCGGAAGCACCCGCAACTCCCCGAAAAGGTACTTGAGGGAGTTAGAACACACCGGGGAGATGTGCGCCTTGGTTCAATCACCTGCTCAACGTCCCCGAATGATGGACCTTCCCATCACCTTCACGGAGGAAGACGCCCGACATGTGCACTTCCCCCACAACGATCCCCTCGTGGTGGAAGCCCAGATTGCCAATAGAAAAGTCTCACGGATCTTGGTCGATAATGGAAGCTCCGTAAACATCCTCTTCAAAGCGGCCTTCCACTCGATCGGATTAACCGAGACAGACCTGACCCCATGCCCCATCCAGCTTCAAGGGTTCAATGGGGATGCACTCATGCCATTAGGCAAAATTCAACTTCCAGTCACCCTCAGAGGAGAAAGCGACGCTTGTGCCTTCAAGCACAGCACATTCGTGGTGGTCGACTGCCCCACGGCGTATAATGCCATCCTAGGCCGACCGGTCCTAATAGATTGTGGGGCCATAACCTCGATACGCCACTTATGCTTGAAGTTTCCATGCGACGATGGGCGTATCGGCACCCTCCGAGGAGACCAACGAAGTGCACGAAGCTGTTATAACGTCTCCGTCCGATCCGTCTACACGGTCCAGGAGACGGTTGTTGCCATTCCTTTGGCGGAAGAATTACCAGAAACTGGGGGTGCTCATGAGGCATACTTTGACGAACTCGACCCAAGAGTGGGAATCGAGAAAGCGATAGAGCCGATGGAGGAAGTCGAAGAGGTGATCCTCAACCCGGGAGATCCCACCAAAGTCATTCAGGTGGGGAAAAACCTGCCGTCGGCCATTCGAGATAAGATCGTGGCCACTGTGAAGAATAATCAGGATATCCTGGCATGGTGCCACACTGATATGACGGGGATTAATCCTAATGTTGCGTGCCACGCACTCAACATAGACCCATCTGCAACTCCAGTTCGCCAAAAGAGGAGGCCGTTAGACCCAGTGAGGGCCGAAGCCGTCAAAGCTGAAGTGGACAAGCTGATGTCCATAGGTTTTCTCCAGGAGTCACACTATCCCGTGTGGTTGGCCAACCCAGTTCTGGTCCCGAAACCCGATGGGTCCTGGAGAATGTGCATTGACTTCACGGACCTAAACAAAGCCTGCCCGAAAGATTGTTTCCCTCTTCCGCGAATCGATCAGATGGTAGACGCTACTTCCGGGTATGAACTCTTATCCTTCATGGATGCGTACTCCGGATACAACCAGATCAAGATGCATGTCGCGGACCAGGAACACACCAGCTTCCTCACGGACAAGGGTGTCTACTGTTACGTGGTCATGCCTTTCGGTTTGAAGAATGCTGGGGCGACGTACCAGCGTCTAGTAAACAAGATGTTCAAGGACCAACTGGGGAGGAACATGGAGGTGTACGTGGACGACATGTTGGTAAAATCCAAGACCTCCGGGGACCACAGTGACGACCTTGAGGAAGCTTTCGCCGTGATCCGAAAGTACGGAATGAAACTGAATCCGAAGAAATGTACTTTCGGGGTCTCGTCTGGGAAGTTCCTCGGTTTCATTGTCATCTCCCGCGGAGTGGAGGCCAACCCTGAGAAAATTAAAGCATTCATAGATATGCCTTCTCCCCGAAAGCATAAGGACGTCGAAAGCGTTACCGGAAGGATAGCTGCTCTCAGCCGCTTCGTATCCAAGGCCACTGACAAGTGTATCCCCTTCTTCAATGTGTTGCGAGGAAACAAGAAGTTCGAGTGGACCCCCGAATGCGAAGCAGCCTTCCAACACCTCAAGGAACATTTAACCCGAGCTCCCATTCTGTCCAATCCTGTCGAAGGAGAGGCGTTGTTCTTATACTTAGCTGTGACAGAGCACGCAGTGAGTGCCGCTCTCGTCCGGGAAGATGGCCGTATCCAGCTCCCGGTGTATTACGTAAGCAAGAGGTTACTGGACGCCGAGTCCAGATATTCAATGATCGAAAAACTCTCCCTCTGCTTGCTAATTGCTTCGCGGAGGCTAAGGCCATATTTTCAGGCGCACACCATCAAAGTACGCACCAACCACCCTCTCCGACAAGTCTTGCAGAAGCCCGAGTCTTCTGGCAGATTGCTTAAATGAGCCATGGAACTGAGCCAATTTGACATCCACTACCAGCCACGTGTTTCCATAAAATGACAAGCTCTCGCAGACTTTATTGTGGAATGCTCAAGAATGAATGACCTCCCGGAAGATCCTGTCCCGGAACTTCCCGCATGGAAGGTCTACATAGACGGAGCCTCAAATGAAAAAGGAGCTGGAGCAGGGGTCATCCTAATATCTCCCCAAGGACATCAGCTCCAGAGCGCCATCCGTTTCGCATTCCCAGCGTCCAACAACGAGGCAGAACACGAAGCCATGTTGGCTGGATTACAACTGGCCAGAGAAGTCGGAGCCCAAAAAATCGAGGTATACAGCGACTCCCTACTTGTGGTAAACCAAATATCCGGGGAATACCAGACGAAAGGCGAAAAGATGGCTGCCTACGTGTCTCTCTCCCGCGGCCTCCTGCAGCATTTCAAAGGCTACCAAATCCGCCAGGTCCCCTGGGACCAGAACTCACTCGCGGACACGCTGGCCAAGCTTGCAATAGACCCGGGGATTGAACAATATGGCCTAGTGCCCATCGGGCACTTAGAAGCACCTAGTACCGAGACACAGAGGGTAAATGCCATCATCGACCATTCCCATTCCTGGATAGGACCCATCCTCAGATTTCTCACCACCGGAGAGCTCCCCACTGATAAAGCTGACGCAAGAAAGCTCCAGTATCAAGCTCCCCGATACGTGGTTATGGATGGAAAGCTTTACCGTAGGGGGTTTTCCATACCCTTTCTTAGGTGTGTTGCCGGAACCGAAGTCAGTGCCATCATCCATGAGGTTCACGGAGGCTTCTGTGGCGACCATACCTCCGGGCTGAGCCTCTCCAAAAAGATCCTTCGACAAGGATACTTCTGGCCCACCATGAAGAAGGATTGTGTGGATTATGTCAGAAAATGTGAGCAATGCCAGAGGTACGCCAAGGTTCCGCGAACGCCTTCTACAGAAATTACCTTAATGACCAGCCCCTGGCCGTTCGCCGTCTGGGGCATTGACCTAGTAGGTTCCCTTCCAACTGGAAGGGGCGGAGTGAAGTATGCCATAGTCGCGGTAGACTACTTCACCAAATGGGTTGAAGCTGAACCTATGAACACGGTCACGTCTAAGAAGGCACTGGACTTTGTCATCAGGAATATAGTGTGTCATTTTGGGCTTCCACGAAAAATTGTGTCCGACAACGGGAAGCAATTTGATAGTGAACATTCCACGAACTTCTGTGCTTCACATGGAATTATCAAAAGCTTTTCCGCAGTTGCCAGACCCCAAGCTAATGGGCAAGTGGAGGCAGTAAACAAAATCTTAAAGACCACGTTGAAGAAAAAACTCCAAGCCTGCAAGGCTCACTGGCCGGAAGAACTTCCGCGAGTACTTTGGGCCTATCGCACAATAGAGAGAACTTCGACGGGGCACACGCCTTATTCCATGACCTTCGGTTGCGAGGCCGTCATCCCAGTAGAAACTATGATCCCCTCTCACAGGCAGGATACCTACGACCTTACCCGGAACCACGCCCTTCTCCAGGAATCCCTGGACATGATCGAAGAGCTCCGGGAGCAGTCGCAGGTCCAACAAAAAATGTACCAAGGCAAGATAGCCCTACACTTTAACACAAGAGTCAAGAGCCGTACATTGAAAGTTGGGGATCTTGTCCTACGGAGAGTATTTCCTGCTACGCAGGATCCGGGAGTGGGAGTCCTCGGACCCAACTGGGAAGGCCCCTATGAAGTCCAAGAAAAAGTGGGCCATGGGACGTATCACTTAAAGAGACTCGACGGATCTAAAGTCCCGCGCGCCTGGAACGCGGAGCACCTCCGCCGTTACTATCAGTAGGCCCCGGACTATCTAGTCGAAAGTCCTTGGTGGACGTAGCAAAAGTGTAAAATGTGGAGATAATCCTCCCCGCTGTAAAACACATGCCTCAGGCTAATTTAATGAAACACGGAGAGGTTCACTCCGCTTTTACTGCATTTTTTATCCCTGTGTTCAAGGCTGCGTTTCAACAAGTGACCACGCGGTCCGGAGACGTTCGGACCCCACGCTCACTTGGGGGGGGTATACATGGCTAAGGCATAGCCATACGCCCCTTGAACAAAATATACGCAGAACACCACTCGTATGCTAGCATTTTTTAAATTGTTAAGCTTAGGTTAATTTGTTATTGCCATAAACATACTTGCATTACGTGTCATGTGCGCATTATGTGTTTTTGCCATAAACATACTTGCATTACGTGTCATGTGCGCATTATGTGTTTTTGCCATAAACATACTTGCATTGCATGTCATGTGCGCATTATGTGTTTTTGAGAAAATTGCCATTGAAATGCCTGCCATTATGCATCATGAAAATTATCTCCTGTAGCCCAGCGATGAACAGGACTGGGGGTTGGGGCACATTCAGAGAGCTACGCCGAAACACCCCCAATTCTCTGACAAGTCCTTTGCAGAATACTCCGCGACCGCTGTAGAGCTTTGCTTCGCAAGCTCCAGCTCCGGGTCCCGCAAGGCGAAAGATGGCAAGATCCGCGACCGTTGTAAGCCTTGCTTCGCAGGCTTCAGCTCCGGATCTCACAAAATAATTCATGGCGAGCTCCTCGACCACTGCAAGTTTCAGCTCCAGGAGCAGACATGGTCGATCCCCCACTCACAGTAGGCCTTGCTTCGCAAAGCCCCTGCTCCGGGATCACACCTGGTGGGCGTGGCAATTTCCCCGACAGCAACGAGCCTTGCCTCGCAGGGCTCCATGCCAGGTCCCTGAAGTCAGCCACCATGAGGTTCGCAACGACAGTTAGTTTTGCTTCGCAAAGATCTAACCTTAAGTCTAGCGACGCTCACCAAAAGAACTCCCGTTCCGAGCCATGGAACGGCTCACCTTAGCAATCCCAGCGAACAGTATGACTACAAGTCCCAGGATTGGATATTTGCCTTAGGAAAGCTAAAATACGGTGAAAGGAGTCTGGCCGTTGGAACCAGGAAACCTTCGTAACCTAGAAACTACGTGGGAAAAGACATCAGCCGTTAGAGCTTCAAGTTGGAAGTGTATAGGTTCTGGCCGTTGGAACCAAAACCTCATGCGCCCCTACAGCAGTTTCTACCGTATAAAAGTCTACCCTAAACGCAAAGATAAATAAAGAACTCGGCAGAAAAGAAAGGAGAATGCTATAATTATGGCAAATATGTCTGCAATGAGAAAAGAGTACAAGGAGCTTCGCCCCAAAGAAAAACTCAAATGAAAAATAATTAAAGATAAGGCCCCTTCAAGCATTAGGGGTGGCAGCAGTGTCCGCATCCAAGGCCTCGAGGTCGGCGGTTTCAACTGGGGCTGGCGGAGTCAGCTCGTTGGAAGGCGGAACGTCATCACGGGCAGGTTCAGAGGTCCCCGCCTCTCCGGGATCTCCTGCCTCAGGGGCTCCAGCAGGTTCGTCAATGTTGTAAGTTTGGACGTACACCACCGGGCCTTGATCCCACACCTGTAGCTTCTCCCTCATGGCGTCGGCATCCTCTCCCAGATAGCCTAGTACCTCCGGGTTCGTTTTCCAGAGTTGATGCATGAGGACCACGTGCGATATATTAATCGTCCTGTTAAGTACCATCTCGGCATCCTCCTTCTCCTTCAAACGCTCCGCCTCGGAAGTTGCCAGCTTTGCCTCCGCGATAGCTAATTGATCTTTCAGTTTTTCCACCTCGGTCTTGGATGCATCCCGCTCTCCCTTAAGAGAATCAATCTCCTTGCGCTGCATCTTATTCTGGTTCAGCACGGATTGCTTCTCGGTCACATGCCCCCTGGCGGTGAATTGCAAGGCTCCGATCTCTTTATCCTTCTCGGCGAGCCCCAGCTCCAGGCACCAAAACCCTCGTGGCTCTAACTAGCCGACTCGCCCAGCACCGACAGACGGTGCCACATCAGGCCTGGGATGTTCTTCAGACCTGCCTCCGAGGAGTACAGCTCCAGCATGCTGTAGTTCCTGAACAGGTTCGGATTCTGGTCCATCTCCCAGATTGAACTATTGGTAGACGGTGGGCTAGCCGCGACCACTTTTGTCTTTCCTTTCCCCTTTGCGCCGGCGACAGGAGAACCCTTCTCCCGGGCAGAATCAGCCTCTACCACAGGGATGAGTTGTTCCTTTGAGATGTTCGTCACTGAACAACAGACACAAAGAAGAAAACACTCTAAGCAGTCAGCACCCTTGTCATACCCTAGTGGTATCAAAGGCGTCGGGGAGACCCTCCCCGAAAATTGCTTGGAGAGGCTCCCACCGAGCTTGCCGAAGGGTTGGCACCATGCCACCCAAAGGGCAGCAAGGAACCAAACTCAGACTCCGAGCCTAAGCCCGCCGAGAGAAGTGTTTTTCCAGAGAAAGACACCCTAAAGGCGTTCATGCTTATGCCCTAAAACAGCAAACCAGAACAGCGCAAGCAAGACAAGGAACGACTTTCCAAACGCAAATCGTCAAAGCATGCAAAGAGATTACTTATCGACTCACATCAATCGCATGCCTATCAAAGCCCTATTCACGCATGCACATAGGCGATACTAGCAGAAAACTCAACTCTAACAGCTACCAACAACCTTAGGTTCGGGAGGAAAGAGCAAAGTAGAAATACTTACTGGTATTCGGGTAGTTGAAGGTTGAAGGAGTAACCGGATCACTGCACAACACGATCGCGAGAAGTAAAAGCTGCAAAGATGAACGGCGATTCCAACCCTGAACTTCGGCGAATAAACCCACTGCCAAATCAAAAGAAAAGTTTCTAAATTCCTTACCAAAAGAAGTGGCAAGTTCGAAGGAATGGAAGCTTGGAAGCCTGAGAGTTCGAAGGTTTGGGAATCTGAAAATCCGAAAGATAGAGAATTTGAAAGCGTAAAGAGGAAGAAAGGTCCGTTCCCTCGTTTTTATAGCAGGAAAGAAGTCGTTTCGAATTCCTTAAGTGGACGGTCCCGATCTTCCCATTCCGTGTGCATCGGATCCAACGGCTGGAGATGAAGCGACGATCCTATTTATGACTCCTCGGATGGGAATAAAGTATTTATTTCCCATCATTATATCACCTCGGGCCCGGTGTACCATTAAAAACCGTCAAATCATTACTCAGATGCCTGACGCACGCATACTCAGCCGGTCGCCTCGCGCACACATCTTGGTCGCAGAGCCATTCCCGGCATGACGCGTGGCTCTTGCCGCGCTTGAGTACTTGAGTTCAAACAGAAGAAATTTCCTTTCTTTTTCATACTAACACTCAAGCGGCAAAAAGGAACCCTTCCAGGAAAACAGGAGGTGGCCCCTCGCCTAATCTAAGAAACCGGAATACCCGGAGGACTGTACATGCTCCCGGATCTCTCAAAGCTCCGTGACCTTGGGGGGTAAATGTTATCCAGATTTCCGGATAGCGTTTAGATGGATATCCTCGGGGAAGCAGAATTATCAATGTCTTTCATGGTAGGTGACCAGAGCTCGTGGATGGACAGAAAGGCTTCGCCTCTCCCGTTTAGTGTCCGCTCCCGAAGGGGTATCCTTCGGGGAAGCTCCTTCCAGGAGAAGCTCTTCAAGTGGTCTTCGCGGAAACAGTTCCGTGCCTCGCATGGAACAAGACCAGGGGGTCGAGTCATGGAGGAGGCATAGTTGGAATGATATCCGCCTGACACAGAATCCCGCCTGACACGCCCGACAGGTCAAAGCCGCACACATCCCAGCACGCCTAAACGTACTATTTCGCCTACTGTTCCGCTGACAACTTGGAAAAGACGGCTGCCTTTGTGCATTCCCCATACTTTCACGTAAATATACCCACATAGAGCCTGGTAGCCAGGTGACTACGGTAATTGTATCCCCTATTTATGGCTGGTGTAATTAAGACTCATGTGAGTAGAGAAAAACCCTAATCCAAAGCCCTAGCTATAAAGACCCCCTCATTTTACAATAGGGGGGACGGCCAACTTCATCTTCTCCAAGAGAACCCGAGAGAAACACTGTGAGGTTGTGAGTTCCTTATACACCAGCTGTTTGACTGTTATTCTCTACAAGTATAATAACATCGACTCGTGGACTAGGGCTCGTTAACGCCTGAACCACGTAAAAACACTGTTTGTTTATTTACATTTCTGCATTTCTATAGCTCTTGTCTTTTTATTATTCCGTTCGTATTCGTTTCCGAAAACCTCGGTAAACACCTGCTAATTCCTCTAATGTCTCTAATATTTACCGCTTAATTCCCGACACCTAACTAGTTTCCAATTATATTCCTCAATATTAAATAATCTCCAATATATTACCTAAATTTCCCAAAAATACCCCCAGGCTCACCCCGAGCCGGGTATAAATCCCCGCCGTGACCTTTTCGCTAACTCACTCTCTAAGATCGCCTTGAGTCACAGATTATAAATATATCCACATAATAATGTGGTCTTATCAATTTATCACAGATATTTACATTTATGCCCTCGATGGGCCAATATTACGAAAATGCCCTTATAACTTACTAAGGGCCTACATGCATACTAATGCACATAGTCATGCATCACAAACATCCAAATAATCATATAAGCATGCTTTTCACATAATCATGCATTTTATTCATTTAAATCCCATATAATACAACTATGCCCTCCTGGCACACTAATCAAGGCCCTTAATCCCTATTAACAAATTTTGGTCATTACTTTTTACCTTGTACATAATTGAACCCACCACTCAGCTCCTTAAGCTCCAAGCCTCAAAAACTCTACCTTGATTCCTAGTTTCCAATTGGTTTCCACATGTAGAACCTCCAAGATGCCTTTAAGTCTCCAAGAGTAAGAGAAAACCAGAGTAAGGGAGAAGGAGAGAAAGAGTCGGTTTCTAATTTTCTAAAGGCTTCCTAGGCTTTGTTTTATTTAACTTAAGCTTCTAGGTTACCTCAAGGCTCGGGCTACAAAAAACATCCCCGAGGGAAAAATGGTAAATTTCCCCCATATTCCCTCCTAGACATTCCAACCTCAAATATATCTCCAAATATTTATTTCCATAACCCAGTAACCCCATAAAACATCTGATACCCGTAGTACCCCTCGATCCGCCCCGGGTCGGATTCTCAACCCCGTTGTGACTTTTGACTAACGGCTACCTAGGACTATCTCAGATCGTGCTACACAGATTTATCACAATCATATCACATTTATCACATTTATGCCCTCGACGGGCTAAAATCACAAACATACCTCTAATATCCAAACGGGGCCCACATGCATATTTAATTCAACTAAACATGCATCTCCATCACATATTCACATAAATTCACATATTATAACAATAATTCACGTATTTCCTTCCAGGCACACTAATCAAGGCCTAAGCCTTATTAGCAAATTTGGGTCATTACAAAGTCACAGCCATAAATTAGAACCATCACTAACTTCAATTCCAAAACCTAACCTCGGGACCAATCCTAAGCCCTAAGGAAGCCCTAATTCCACCAAACAGGGTGGTGGAATCAAACTCCGAGCCCCCGGGAAAAACCATAAGAAATAACCCAAAAACCCACTTCTGGAAACAGGGTAGCGCTACAACGCCACAAAGTGGGTTCTACAACCCTACAACAAGAAGCAAAATTCCCAGAAATAGCAAGGCCTAGCGCTGTAGAGCCCAAGAGCTAGTGCAACAACGCTAGTTACAGCACCAAACTTCCCAAAGTTTTCTCCTTCGAATTTCCTCGAACAAAATCCCCCTATAACCCCTCCAAACCTCAACTACACTTTAAAACAAGCCTACCAATCACTACATCTCACCCCACATGGCCCAACAACCTCAATTCTAATCACATGCATCATCAGACAAAGAAAATAAGCATTGAACTCTGAATTCAAGAACTCATTAGAAAACCAGAAACTACATAGCAATTCAAGATGACCAAACCAAAAAATCCTCACCTTTTATGAAGATTTCAAACCTAGGTTGCCTCTAGTATCCTTCCAGTCCTTAGCTCCTCAATCCCCAAAGCTCAACACCTTGAATTCCCATCCAAAGTTCAGATTCAAGATCAACACAACAGAGTTTGGCAGTCCCAGAAAAAAAAAACTAGAAACCTTACCTTAATTGAACTTAATTCCAGCAAAAAATCCTAGCTTCACCAAGGATCCAAGCTCCAAGCCTTAGCCTAAGAATCCTCTGAATTACAGCTCCCAAAAATCCTCAAGAGATGGTGAGAGAACAGTGATATCGATAGGGAGAGGAAGAGAGTTTCTCTGTTTTTTCTTCCTTCTTTCTTTCCTTCTTCTTTTCTTTTCTTTAAGATTCTAGTTGTTTCTACAATTCCCACTAAGACATACATGCAGAAAACACCCTTATCACCTCTTAACCAACAAAATGACAATTTTTCCCTCTCATTAAAATTCAACCCTAAAACACTCAAATGGAAATTTGGTCATTTATTCAGAATTCCCGCTAATTCTTTGAGTGTCCCTAATAATTACCGCTTGCATCCCGACACCTAACTTATCACCAATTAATTCTTCGAGTGTCCCTAATAATTACCGCTTCCAATATAGTTTGGTCCTCCAAACTAATTCTGAACTAGGATATTTCTAGTCCCTCATCTCATTCCCTTAGAATACGTAATTCACATTTTCTATCTCATAATATCTCATCCAGAATCATTCTTGATGTTGACCAGTATTAATCACCACGACAATCTAGTTAGAGGACCGTATTTGCCTCGATGTCCTAAAAACTTACATATTCGGGGTAAAATTCTTAAATTATGAGTCGTCTCTTCAGGTTATTAGTCTGTTTGAAGTTAACCAACTGTTCAAAATTCCAATCTCATACTCTTCCCCCTCTATGACCCTTTTCCAAAACTTGGGACATAAAGGGTCTCATTCCGATGCTATCGACTTTGGTGTCCCAACAGAGACGTACTATCTCCTTTTGCCTATACTTATCGTGACAATAATTTGCTCACACAAACAAAAGTGTGCTATCTTAATATGTTGATTCATATCTTGATTCATAAAGTGTACCATCTTACCTGTATTCTGAGGTGTTCCATCCTTACGGTCCATAACTACAACCCTCCATTCTCACTCCAGGATACCTTAGAGTCATAATAGCCTTTGTGGCTTCTGATTATCATTTCTCACTTGTTAACGGATCAGGTAGTGCCACTCCCAATATAAAAAATTTTGGTCTTAACACCCATTCATTCTTCCTTGATACAACAATCATAAAGGGTAGTATGAGACTCATCCATAATCTCTACCTTGATGCCAGCATCAATCGGATCAGTCGTCCAATCCTCGAATCTTAACCTATCCATAATAAAATGGTCGGATTCTTAACCATTCCTACAAGATCTTCTTTCTGTATTCCATTGTTCATAGAGGTATGTCTGCCAATTATCAATCATGGCGTGTGAATCAACCCTTATTTAAAATTTTGAGAATCTGGCACACAACTATCCGTTTAGACAAACTTTAGGTTTCTATGTTACTTCAATCAAGGGTATGACCATCCGAAAAGATGCTTCAAGTAAAAGCTGAGGTGTATTACCGATTCCTATTGCTTCAATCCCCAAAGGCGCTCCTTTTAAAAATTCCTTATTATTTCTATCTTTATTTACTCATACGCAATCCCATCACTTCCCATAATGCGACCTTAGACATACTATGGAGAAATCGAAACTTATCCCTTCTAGAACCTTACATGTAACTCCTCGCATCCTCTGCCTTGGTGGTATCATTGAAAAGTATTACTCGTGTTCTATTATTAATCGGAAGTAATAAAAAATATTCTCAATCGACCCAAATATGACTTGTCCACACCATTCTTGTACTCTCCACTTTTTGAATTTACGTGGGCTGCTAAAGTATTGGTCAGTTCGAGAGCCTTCAATGAAAACCCATCACCTCATACCTGGTGCGAGTGGTAATTCTTGAAATGTGTCTTTCCTTGATCCTTAGATGGTAATTATCAGATCGTGAGTCTTATCCTGAGTGCACTGTCCTACCTTGAAACTGGGCAAATAAATCCTTCATTCCTGGCAATGGATATGTATTCTTAATAGTTACTTTATTTGGCTATCAATATGCACTACACATTCTTGCAGACTTGGCCTTCTCCTTAACAAATGGCGTTGACATGTCCCATGGCAAGATGCTCCATCTGATCACCCTTATGTCAAATAAATTCTTCCACTGAACCTTTAATTCTTTCTGCCCAGCTAGCGTCATTCTTCATGATAACTCTCTGATACTGGTTCTATTCATGCCTTAATCCCATAGCACACTAAATTCCTTGATGTGACAGTGATCCTCTAGAATCCTTGTAAATCCATCTAAAACCTCACTGACCGATCCCATTTCCCTCTGGTTTAACTGACATAACCCTAGTGGTACCTACCACAATAGCTGGGCATCCCGTAAACGCAGCCGAGTCCTTTCCTTTTAAACCCGGAAGTCACCATCATCTCTTACAGTCCATGGTTGTCCCTTATTTGGCAAACTAATCCATACTTAGGATCATACCAAGATCCTCATGTAACCATCTCAGTTAATTATTACTGCTAATCTTCCACCCATAATCCTCTACCCCATGTCCTGGGAACTAACTTTCCTAAGCAGACACAAGAACTCAAGCCCCATAGCGTAATAACCATACAGTCTGTCCCACATATATATGTCTTCACTAAGAGATACACAACATCAATCTTAATAAGCACAATATGAAAGAACAACAACTCAAAAGCTAACATGTCGCCTCCGATGGACTAGCCTCAGGCTCTAACTCTATCAAGGCGGACACTCGAGCTGGATTCAAGCTATCTGCACTCCTTGGTTATCCCTTCATCAATCTCGCACAATCCTCCTTGAAGTGCCCAAATATTCCACATAGAAAACATGCCTTAGTTCGGCATTCAACAAGATGGCATCTCCTACACTTGGTGCTTACTAGAAAACTTCTCACGACCTCGTTGCTGCCTTGACGGTCACCCTGAATACTATGACTCCTCCTGTCAGAACCAGGAATAGTAGAACTGTTAGGGGTCTTTCATTTCTAGTTACTATGGTCTCTGCCCCTACCTGATCCCGCACATGGGGGTACCATTGTCTAAGCGTCTTGCCCTACGATACTCTCACCCCATATCTCATCTCTTGTGTCCTCTATAGAAAGAACCCTCCCTACTGCCTAAGCGTAGGTAGCAATCTCATGTCTTGGAGCAATCCTGACTCTCTGGACTATTCCAGAGTTAAGTCTTCGAACGAATCGTTCCCTCCAGGCCACATCTGTTGGTACCCAATCAAAAGTGAATTGGCCAACCCATCAAATTCTTTGATATACACTATCACCATCTTACTACATTGAACCAAGATCATAAACTCACTAGTCTTCGCAATTCGAGCTGTGTCACAGTAGTACCTCTCGTTGAATATTTGTTTGAATTCCATCCAACCCATCATGACAACATTATGAATTTGGGATACCACTTCCCACCCTGTTCTGGAATCCTCCCACAACATATACATGACGCAAGTCACTCTATCATTGCCAACCACTATTAAGCTCTAAACGGATCCAAGCCTCCCTCAAAAAACTAGAGGCTAATGCTTTTGAAATCTTTCATATAGTAGCTCCCATATGTTCCCATCCTCAGGTTGAACTGATCAATAAAAAATAGCAAACCAATACAATATACACATAACATAATCATATGACATTCAAGGGGGCATGTCCTAGCATTATACATGCAACATGCTCTTTATAAATTAATCAGGCAAGTAGGGCAATTCAGATAAGAAATTAGACAAATATTTTACTTAATGTCGAATAACCCTGAGTCAAACTTATCTCTGGCAATGAGTGTACATGTTCGGTCAATCTCCAGGAACCATAAAACTTGGCAACGAGCGTACATGTGTATTTGACTCACTAATCGAGGTGTTAGATCCAAAAGTGTAATTAAATTAATGTAAAGACTCATTTCATAAAACTTTCGTATAAAAGATTTGTACTTTTATTAAGATCGTAAAAGGGTTACATTGGGATCCCAAAATATTGTTTAAGACATATTTACACTTCAAAAGTTATTGTACAGTTGACCTAGGCAACAAAATTAGACATTTTACTATGCTCCTCAAAAGAACCCCAACTGTGGCGGCTAGGTAGGCCAAATAAGTATGCACGCTCCATGCCCTCCAACTCATGGCTGATCGACCTTTTCCTTGCCCTTACCTACACCTTAGAGCACCCGTGAGTCAAGTGTTAGACAGAAAACATCACATCACAACATACAATAATTTATTTCAATAAATGCATAACTAATCAAATACAAAACAATCGACAAGTTTCTATTAAAATTCACAATAACATCTTAAGATGGCCAGGGTGCTTTACCAGGAACCAAGTTCACGATCTTAACTGAGACAGTGAGTAGAACATCCTTAGATGGCCTTGTCCTAGCGGCCAGCATTCAACATGCTTAACGCCGATCCTGGCCTTTGCCCTCCAGACCTTTGCTGCTCCCAGCCTTTGTTGATCCTGACCTTTGCCTCTCTCGGCCTTTGCTGATCCCGACCCTTGCTGCTCCATCACAGAAACATGTATGATGTAATAGTTGCAAACATTTACACATAACATTAAGCACAATTTAAGAAAGAATAATCGGGTCATGCCCTGCTCTATGGGCACATACATTTTTCTTTCCTTGAGTCTGGAGCCGATATCGTATGGAAATCCTGAGCACGATCCCTATCCCTGAGCCCTAGTGATTAAACCTAGTCACAAGCCATAATGGGTAAACATCAATTACTTAAACTATTAAAGAGTTTCACGGTATATTTCAAATCTTCGGGATCTCAAATTCTACTAAACAGTGTAGTAGAATCCTTAAATTCTACTAAACTTGAAATAAATCATTAAATCCTATTCCCAAAAATAAGAGAAGTTAACCTTAAGAACAACATAGTCAGAAGCCTTCCTTAGGGGGACGCAAACAGAGGTGCCTCGAGGCCCATTCCATGTGCTTCAGTGTCAATTAACAATTGAGACCATATGAATTATTGTCATATCTCCTTCTCCCACTTACTCCTATGTTTTTTAATTATGATCAAATTAATCTAATTAATTATAGATATGTAAATGACTTTAATTACCAATCATAATGAGACTAAGTTCATTAATCATTTTAAATGAATTTCAAATTGACCATAAAACTATTAGGTGAACCTAAATGACATTAATGCCTTTTAAATTATTAATAAATCACATTTACTAATATTGATTTATGGGTCTAACATAAAGCAAATGTCCATTAGGTGTGACTTACCAATTTTAAACTATTAAAGTTAATTAATTATGTGCATCCTTTTAATAACATTAAAAATAAACAAATAATCAATTATATTGATCCTATTTAAAACAAGTTTCTAAAAAAATAAGATGCATGCTTTAAATATAAATTGTATGAGACTCATGTATGATATGTTATATGCATGAACATGTTATCAATCATATCAATAAACATAAAATAAAACACACTTGGAATTTGACGAGTCTCTCAGGACAATTACAACCCATTAAAATAAATCTAATCTATTACAAAATTAGAACTTCAACTTATTTTCATGTTACTTGAGCTTCCATAACTCCTCCAAGACCCAATGAGTCAAACTCATTATTTAAAATTTATTAAAATCTAATTTTAATAGGTATTTCAAAAAATACCACAATTTTTTAAACTTTATTTTAGAACCACCACTAAGCCTTAATTTTTTAAACAAATTAATATAAGAAAACCTAAAGCATGTTTCTAAAATTAAATTCAAACATAAATAATGATAAGAACACTTACATTATATGTTGCGGAATGATAGAGTCCTTCCTTTAGTTTTTCTAACCCTTGTATCCTTTCTCTCGCAAGGTATTACAAAGTGTTGACGCGGTTTTTAGTCAGCAATGAATTATGAAAATAGCTGGGATGGATTAGTGCTTAATGGTAAACCACAATAAGAAAATAATACTTAAGAATACTTGAAAAGAACTCTCGAGAACACTTGTCATTCTTTTACGTGGTTCGGAGGTTAAAATCCCCCTAGTCCACGAGTCTATATTATTATTGTTTGTCTCTCTAAATTTTTACAGAGTTTTTTTTAGTATTCTAAAAAAACCAAGCCTTTTCTCTATCCAAGATCTTAGAATTTATAGAGAAAATCCCTGGATAGGCCTTGGGGTCATCACGTGACTTAACCCTCAGTGTGACCTGCACAAAACTTAAATTATAAATATTACAATTTACTCTAAGGAATGGTCATATCATTAGGTAGAACTAATCATGGATCCTCAGAGACAATCAGACATGCGATGCTTGATCATGCATGATTATATTACGTGTCCAGGATTTCAGGGATTTGCGGACATGCTATGTCTGAACATGCACGTCTATAAAATGTCTACGAGTTTATAAAGATCCAAGGATACGTCAAGTCTCTAGCGTACCTCGAGCTGAGTGCATCGTCAGCTCGTCACGGATGCTATGCCTTATAAACGTTACAAGATCATGCTTATTACTTTGCATTCCCCAGCTCGTGCTATTGACCTAGGGTACCATGCTGCCTTTGTGGATAAAATACGGACTTGTTAGTCATGTACTACAGTTCTTTACTTGCCTCGTGCGGAATCTTAGGATACACATTTTCCCGCCAAGTCCCTACTCGTGTTTATATGACGTCACCTTCTGACTTACACGGCGGGGACTTTTAAACTTCTGTCGTGGTTGCCCAGGCTTGCCAACTATTCGAGTACTGGACACGTGGAACACTACGATTGGCGTCTGTTTAGGTTATGAGGACTGCAATAATTGCCTGGCCAACTTTTTGCCACCGTTTTGCCTTTTGAAACACTACCCTCAGATCTTGAACTGGTTTGATCCGATGGTCCACGTGGTTTTATGCCCTTTATGTATAAAAAGCGACAGGTCAATTCCACAGTTTACATTCTTTAATTCAAAAAATTTCCTCGTCTTCTATCTTCTATGTATTCAAACCTTCTTCCTTTTCAGAGAAAAGAAAAACCTTCAAAAACCCTCTGTGCCAAAAATCTTTCGAAGACCCAGCCGTTCAGCTGCCCAAAAGTGAGTTTTCCAAACCATACGAAGTACACCTCTTCTATCGACGATCATACTGTAAGTCCTATCACTTCTTATGGGCTTTTTCCTTATAGATTTCTGCAATTTATTTATCATGTTCTTTCATGCTTCGCCGTAGTCAGTATTAGGGGGTCTTCTTGATTTTTGGCACATAGGTCTCAATTTTAGGCTTACACAAAAGGTTTGGAACCTTTCCTAAGATTATGATACTCACAACATAGGATATTTTCTAGGTAGATTTGGGCGACCTTTGACAACTTTAGGAAATATCCATTCGTTGCATAGAAGATGAAAGGTTAGGCTTCAAAGAAAAATCAGATAGCTTAGGGAACATGTTTTTTTTTTTATTTCTGGGTGGTTTTTCTCTAAACCGCCCCCCAAGGACAATAGTGGTTGGATTTTCTGACACACGGATCCCTAAACACCAGGGGTCTGTTGGGAAACCTAGGCGCGCAGCGTAGGTAGCGCGTGGCACCACACCACGAGTTGAGATTAACTCAGCTTGGTAATAAAAAGCACTGATCTTCCTTCATGCTTTCTTGCCTTTATAAAATGTTATGTCGCCTACTAAGTGATACGTCGTTCTTGTTCGCTAGGCGATCTAATGGCACCCAAGAAAAGCGTACCCAAGAAGAGTGTAGTCGGCTCCTCGAATCAACAAACTAGAAAGGGAAAGAAGATTGCCCCCAAATCTCCTATTCCTCAGTTCCGTCTCGTGGTGGAGAAGGAGGTCGTGGTCGGACCTAATGCGTTCTTCGAGGCAGAGACAATTTTCTCCAAGATCACGACCCAAGGAATGGTCAACAAGATAATGTTGTCCCATAACATTGAGGTCGGGATTGGCATCCTTATAGCCCGACCTCCGTATGAAGGGGAAAGGAGCTGCGCGCCTCTCTAGGATGACTTCGCGACCTGGAGTGATGAGCATCTGAAGGCGGGGGCCTTACTTCCTATGGACCAGTACTTCGCCGACTTTCTCAACTACGTGAAGTTGGCACCGTTTCAGCTTCCCCCGAACTCATATCGACTGCTGGCGGGTTTGAAGTATCTTTTCTTGAAGCACGAGTGGGAGGTCCCCACTCCAGCAGACATTCTTTACTTTTTCTGCCTCAAGGCCAACCCAGAACAACGAGGGTGATGTGATGGGATTTATTACTTGACCCGATTCCCGAACTCGCCCTCGATCATCAAGCTTCCCAGCAATCCCAACAACTATAAGGATCAATTTTTTATGTCGAATGGGTTTCGCAATTCCGAGAATCGGTACTTCAATCATCCACGTAAGTTCTCCTCTCCTTTCTTAGCTCGTGAAATCATTCTCTTTGGTCATGGAACTATTTCTCGTGTATATACTAAATGAGTAGTATTTTTGTGCAGCCATATTTGCTAGGACGGAAAAATCTGTGACCCTCGGGGGTCAGTATGACACGCTATCTAGGCTTTCGTCTAGTTTGAAGGATCACCGCCAGCTCGTGATCGATGACACGATGCTGGCGTGTAAGTTAATTGCTGAAGGCCAGACTCTAGCCTTGAGAAGGACATTAGCTAATCTCCCAGTGGTCTGCGAACTCCTGCCTATCCTCGAAGGGGATGAAAAGGTCACTGAAGCCTAGGAGCAAGAAGAAGTGGAAGTACCTCTGGTGTGAAAGAAGCAGGCTCCTGAGGCTGCTCGGGACCCTGAGCTAGAGCGAGCTTCTTTGGGGGCAGCAGCAGGCCCCTTCGGCCAACGTAACCCATACCCCTATAGGGATTTAGATAGGGTTGTCGCAGACCTTAGGTTAGTTAGGTTTAATCCAAACCAGCTCGCCCATCGCCACCCTAACAACCCAGACCATAATTTAGCCATGCTCCAATGCGTAGACCACTTAGTGTTGCACCATGACATGGGCTATCCTAAAGGAACCGTAGTTGTAGACAACACCTTATCCTTTAGGTCAGTCTTTTTTGAAGAGTATGGGACCAATCTCAGGTCGTGGCCCTCTCTGCTCCAGGGGACCCTTACTCTTAGACTTACGCAATACGTAGAGGAGTCAAGCCCTGAGATAGAACCTGAGCCTGAACCTCCCCTAATTCAAGAAGTTGTAGACTTAGACTCCCCCTCTCCTCCAGCAGTTCCAAGGCCGGAGGTTGTGGCAATAGACTCTTCCTCTAGCACGGAGGGTAGGACTTTTTATTATACTGTATTCGTATACATATTTTATGTAAAATGATGACTTTATATGTATATTAATATCCTTCTCATTATTTTCAGGCAAGGAGATGGCACAACCAGGGGTTCCCAATATCCGCGCGATTTTCCACGAGGGAAAATCCAGCTCGGGGCCAGTCGTAAAGAAGCCCTGGTATACAACAAAGAAGGCGCCCCCTGCGGAAGGGACTACCTCCAAATCCCTGGCCAAGGGGAAAGGTCCTAGCTCGGTAGCTCCGGCTGCTGCTGCTCAGGATAAAAGGGGTCCGCCTCTGCCTCCTCCTCAATTTCCATTTGCCTCTACTTGTTATCAGGCAGCACAAGCTGATCCCCCAGCTTCTACTGTCCCTGACACCACCGTACGTATCCCAGTCAATGCTCAAGACTTGGAGAAGATCCCTGATACATTTCGGGGGACTCTTTATGAGACGGCAAACCATGTGGTGGAACATATCTACAAGGCCAATCCAAAGGACCTGAGGGTAATTAAGGAGAGGAGCCCGGAGAACGTCCTCGAATCAACGCTAGGGATGAATCTCATAGTAAGCCAACTTTCCTTAGTTGAACATATGCTCTTTTGATTTTACCCCAGTATGCGCCTAACTTGTTTCCTTTCTTTTTGCAGTCGGCCTTGGCTCAGCACCGCTGCATAGCTAGGGCCAAGTCTAGGAATGAAGATCTTTGGGCTGAGCTCCAGGCTGCGCAGACCACCTTGACTGCAGCCCTAGCTGCCCTCGCAGTTGCTCAACAATGTGAGTTCGATGCCAAGGCTGCCCTTGCATTGTCTCAAGAGAGCGAGCAGGCTACAAAGGTTGCCTTGGCTGCTCTTCAAGTTGAGGTCGCGGAGGCCAAAGCCAAGCAGCTGGAGGCCGAGGTTGCTATTAAGGAGGAGAAGGCGGCCTCACTATCCTCCATGGAAAGCAGGCTATATCACTGTTTGTCCTTCAACTAGGATGGCAACTTCTCCTTCCTGACTTCTGAAGTGTGGGATCCATACCTCGGGAAGTTCAATGCTCGGATCCTACAAGAGTAGTCTGAGACCGGGGATGCTTCCACTGTGGGCGAGCAGGAGACCAAAGAGATTACATCCTCAGTGTGCCATGGAGGGGCATGATTTTCTTTTTCTTTAACTTTTTTTTTGTAAACATTTTCTCTTTGGCCAGGTGCAAGGTTATTTTTCCTCGAGACAATTTATTTATAATTCATATATCTACTTTTTAATCTCTTTCTCTTTTCCTCAATTGTTTCTCATGTTTATGCTTTTGCACATTCAAAATCTTAGGAATCGACTTTTTTGATCGGGATAGATAATTTGAATTTGGTTATGTCCAAAATTAATGTGTTGATTTATATCATACATGTTAAGTATCAGGCCTTGGACTTGGTTATGTCTAGGATTTTAAATAATTCAAAATTAGTCCTAGTTAGGTCTACTGCTATCTCGAGCTTCTAATGAAGCCTTCGAATTTTCAATTTTTCTAACTTCTATGTTTTAGATCTGGTTGTACCCAGGGTTTTAAATGATGTAGAACTTAGTTCATGCTAGATCTATTGACAACTCTTATTTTCTTTTTTCTTTTTAAATAAAACATCGATTAATCAATTTTACTAACTTCTAAGTTTTGGACCTGGTTGTATCAGTATAGTTTTGTACCTGGATAAGTCCATAATTTTTAATGATTTAGAACCTAGTTCATGCTAAATTTATTGACACCTCGTGTTTTCTTAAAAAAAACATTGGTTAATCAATTTTACTAGCTTCTAAGTTTTGGACCTGGTTATGTCTAGGATTTTTTATGTTTCAAATGTTCCGATCCATCTCCATCTCGGGTTATATGCCCCCAAAGTAACCAGAAAGTGAACTTTCTCGGGTGCTAGGACAAATGCTATCACACAAACTAATACCTAAATAAACTATATAAAAGACAAGAAATACATAACGATCCCTTAATTTCTTAATCAAATGGCTTTTATAACTAAGCCTTACATAGATGGATGGTATCATCATTGATAATATTTCTTCAAGCGCATGGCATTCCTGGTCTGTGGGATTATTTCTCCACTAAGTCGGGCTAATTTGAATGTTTCTTCCCGCACAACATCCACGATTTGATAGGGCCCTTCCCAGTTCGGACCTAAAGCACATTCTTTGGGGTCCTTGTTTTCCATTAGGGGATATCGCGATTTAGCTCCGAGAAGTCTTTTGCTTATATAATATCTTGTTTTTGAACCCGGTCTTCTTCCCGGACCAATACGGCGCTGGCTGCATTTTCTGTCACATCCAAATAAAGGAATAGGGGCTCCCATACCACTGGCTTAGACAGTACTGGGGTTCGGCCAAATGCATTTTCAAATTGAGAAATGTCTGTTCACACTCCTCAATCCATTCAAATTTCTTATTCCCTCAGAGAAAGTTATAGAATGGCAAGCATTTGTCTGTGGACATTGAAATGAACCGATTAAGGGATGCCACTCTTCCAGTCAGGCTTTGGACTTCTTTACGCGAGCTGGGTGAAGGCATTTCAAATAACGACTTGATTTTATCTGGATTTGCCTCTGTTCCCCTTGTATTGACTATGAATCCTAGAAATTTTCTCGACGCCACTCCGAAAGTACACTTCTGGGGATTCAACCTCATGTTATATTTCCTCAGGACCTCAAAACATTCATTTAGGTCAGATACATGGTTGTTGGCAGTCTTGGATTTGACTAGCATATCATCGACATACACTTCCATGTTTTTTTTTATCTAACCAATGAACATTTTGTTAACTAACCGTTGGTAGGTAGCCCCGACATTCTTTAATTCAAAGGGCATGACTTTATAACAGTATACGTTTGTTGGATTCATGAAGCTAGTATGCTCCTAGTCCGTAGGATTCATCACGATCTGGTTATATCCAGAATACACATCCATGAAGAATATGAGCTCATGCCCCGCAGTGGCATCTACCAATTGATCATTTCTCGGCAATGGAAAACAATCCTTGGGACAAGCTTTGTTCAGGTTGGAGAAATTGATACAGGTCCACCATTTTCCATTTGGTTTCGGGACCAAGACAGGATTCATGATCAAGATCAAATATTTTGCTTCACGAATGAATCTGCATTTTAACAATCGAGCTACTTCTTCCTCTAACGCCTTAGCTCGAGTTGTTCCTAAACGTCTCTATTTTTGGGATTTTGTAGGTACGCTTTTATCAACGTTTAGGGTGTGCATGATCACACTCGGGCTTATTCCCACCATGTCTTCATGAGACCAGGAAAAAACATCTAGATTAATTTGCAAAAATTTTATCAGCTCCGTTTTTCTCTCCTCGTCAAGATTTTTCCCAATCTTAACGATTATCAAAGCGTCCTTGGGATCTATATTTACCTCCTCGAGCTCTTCGATAGCTTGGAGCTCTGATCTATCCTCACCCATTCGTGGGTCAATATCATCACTTTGGGTTATGCCTCTATCCCTCATTTCATGAGGTTCTTCCTTCCCAGAAGCAACTTCCATTTCCTGGGACTCCTCGCCTCCATCATTTATGGCCATCGCTTGTTGCCCAGCTTGGGATTTTCCCTTCATGGAAATGCTATAGCATTCCCTGGCAGCGAGTTCATCGCCCCTGATAGTGCATATTCCCGCTGAGGAAGGGAATTTTATTGTTATGTGGCGGATAGAGGTTATGGCTTCAAACGTCATCAACGCAGGTTGACCCAAAATTGCGTTATAGGCCACTGGACAATCGACGACCACAAACTCAAGGAGTTTGGAGACAGTTCATGGACCTTCTCCCAATGTCACCACCAGCTCGATTGTTGCGATGGCCGCCGATCTTTCATCAGAAAATCCATATAGAATCATGTTGGTTTCCTTTAGGTCGGTTACAGATAACCCCATTTTTTCCTAGGTGGACCTAAACAGTAGATTCACAGAACTTCCATTATCTACTAGTATCCTCCTAACTCTTTGGTTGGTGAGCTGAACTGTTACAACTAAAGGGTCATTGTACATGAATTGGACATGGCCGGCATCTTCCTCCATAAAAATGATCGGTTGTTTTTCTAGACGTTGGTGCTTTGACAGTCGTTGCTCTGGAATGAACTCCACTCCATTGTAGGATTTTAGCTCGTTGATGTACCTCTTCTAGGCACCTCTGCTCATGCCTGCCAGGTGAGGACCTCCAGAAATGGATGCTATATCTCCTCTCGTGATCGGAGGAGGGTTTTCCTGATTCACCTGACCTCCATTTGGATTAATTGGAGTCTTCGGAGTTGATGGAATGTTTTGTCTAGCATGTTGTCTAGGAGTTCTTCGATTGCGGGCGTACAGAGCCAACGGTCCTGCCCTGATGAGAGTCTCGATCTCATCCTTTAGTTACCTATAGTCATCATTATTATGACCGATATCATTGTGGAATTGGTGAAATTTTGAGGGATCTCTCTTCGCCCTTTGATTCTTTAACGGTTCTGGCTTCTTCCATGGAAGGCGAGCATAATTCGCTAACATGATGCACTCTCTAGTATCCGTGAGGTCGGAATAAGTTGCATAGATTGGTTTAAACTTCTCCACGGACTTGTTTTTCTTTAACCCGCTCTGACTACCTTCACCATTTTCCTTTCTTTTGCCACCCCCTTGGTTATTCTGGGCAATGGTCTGAGTTGTAGCACCAACCACAATTGTTGTTGCAACAATGGGTTGAGTAGGGGCCTGGCCAGTTCCTGCAACAGAAGCTCACGCTTCTTCTAGATTAATCCACCTTTGAGCTTGATTCAGGAACTCATCCACTGTGTTAACTCCCTTTCATTGTAATTCTTTCCATAGGTCGCCTCCCATAAGGATCCCTATTCTCATTTCCATGAGTTTGGAACTTTCATCGACGTCTCTAGCTCGTGCGGCAATGTTGGCAAACCTACTCAGGTATGCTTTCAAAGTTTCTCCAGGCTGTTGCTTTACATTTGTCAGGGAGTCAGCCTTAATCCAAGCTGCCTGAGAAACCTTGAAAGCTTTCTTGAAATCGGTAGAGAAATTCTTCCACGAGCTGATAGAGTGCTTTTTGTACTATTTGAACCATTACCTAGCTGCCCGATTAGAGTCGAGGGGAATATTAGGCATCTTAGCTCGGGTCAAATGTTGTAGGCCATCATCAGGGTGTTGAACATGACTAAGTGATCGAACGGATCTCCATCTCCATTAAATTTTGATAAACGGGGCATCCTGAAACTCGACGGGTACGCGGTTGCCGCAATGTTTGGGGTGAAAAGCTCGAGCTCATCCCCTGAATCATATTCATTTTTTTCCTTTTCTAGTAGGAGTCTTTTCATTAGCTCCTCCATCTGGGCTAACCTTCCGAGGGTTTGGTCATTGATTCCTTGGTTGTTCTGGGGCTGTTCCACAACTCATGTTCCATCATACACGTTCGCGGGTTGTTGTGCCTCCAATTTCGAGCTTGTTTTGGTGGGACATTCCCATTATCACGTACTTCAGAAGGACCTCCCTCTTGACGAGTGTAACTAACTCCATTTTGGGCTGAATTTCTCGTCTGTGAGTTTAGGCGATCTCGAAGGTCAGCCTGGGGATCGATCTGAGGGCTTTGAGCCGAACTCAGGTGATTTTGTCAAATCTGTATTGGACCTGCCACTTCGACGGGCCTCAGTCCAATAACTCCGATTGGAGAAACTTAAGGCCCATGACTGAGGATGAGGATCCGGGATATTGCCACGTGTCTGCGGGGCATAGGTAGGGGTAGCCAGGGGAGGATTTCTCCTGCTATCCGCATAAGCAGGAACATTTTGCGCAAAACGAGGCGGTGTTGGATGTCTTATGGGCGATGGGGGATGCCTAACTGGCGAGGCTCCCACAGGCGTTTTCAGGCTCATACGACGGTGGTACGGAACTTGGGGTCGAGGTCCTGACCGATCGACTTAGTCTGGATCAGCTATCCTGGCGGGACTTATGTGACCCACCTTGCCTCTTTCCAATATTAACGTCGGTTGCAAGAGGGGGTAGCCGAGCCAAAACCTCCTCGATTTGCTTGTTTTCTCTGGTCAAATGGCTTCTTAACTGCCTATTTTCCAGTTCTACCACAGTCAAGTAATCCCGGTTCAGATTCGACAGCAATGACGCTGAACTCCTAGTGTCTCCATGGTCCATCGATTGCATTCCCGATCATTGCGGGATTTCAGGGCTATGCTCATTAGAAATAGCGGTATGGCGAGGCTCCTGCCCACAAGGCTGATCCATTTCATGGTTGTGCCTGGATCGGGTGACCACCATGTTGAACTCTGACTGGGATTTTGATGAAAGCACTAATCTGAAGCTCTCAATGAAAGCACCACACTGTTAACGCGGTTTTTAGCCAACAGTGAATTATGAAGATGGCTGGGATGGATTAGTGCTTAATGGTGAACCGCAATAAGAAAATAATACTTAAGAATACCAGAAAAGAACTCTCAAGAACACTTGTCATTTTTTTTATGTGGTTCGGAGGTTAAAATCCCCCTAGTCCACGAGTCTATGTTATTACTGTTTGTCTCTCTAAATTTTTACAGAGTTTTTTTTTAGTATTCTAAAAAAACCAACAATTTTCCCTATCCAAGATCTTAGAGTTTATAGAGAAAATCCCTGGATAAGCCTTGGGGTCATCACGTGACTTAACCCTCAGTGTGACCTGTACCACACATAAATTATAAATATTACAACTTACTCTATGGAATGGTCATATCATTAGGTAGAACTAATCATGGATCCTCAGAGACAATCAGACATGCGATGCCTGATCATGCATGATTATACTATGTCTCCGAGATTTCACGGATTTGCGGACATGCTATGTCTGACCATGCACGCCTATATAACGTATACAAGTTTATAAGGATCCAAGGATATGTCAGGTCTCTAGCGTACCTCGAGCAGAGTGCATCGTCAGCTCGTGTCCCGGATGCTATGCCTTATAAGTTTTACAAGCTCCTACTTATTACTTTGCATTCCCCAGCTCGTGCTATTGACCTGGGGTACCCTGCTGCCTTTGTGGAGGAAATACGGACTTATGAGTCATCTACTACAGTTCTTTACTTGGCAGCTGTACACGAGCTAAATAAAAGACTCGTGCTAAATCTTAGGATACAAACAAGGAAACTGAACAATTCTTCAATTTTCTTCACAGCATTCCAAATTATCCTTAGAATCACCTAGACTACGGTGGACAATTCTGAACACATGAGATAGATACAGAGAGAAGAAGAGAAAGCAATAATGAGGCTTAGAAAAAGAGTTATGTTTGTAGAGAGAATCTAAAACCTAGTAGATCTTCTAATCTTCTTAGAAAGTTGTTCTTGTCATCTTTCACTTAGCACTTCTTTTATAGACTCAATTAGGCCATTTAATTTAATTAAAAAATTAATAAAATAATAGATAATATCAGCCATATGTTGAAATTTTCAAGGGCTTTAGGCCCGTGAAATTTCCCATTTAATTATATGCTTGTTGGACTTAAAATCAAGACCTGTATTATTTTGTATTGATTAATTAATTAAATAATTATTCAAATCTTTTATCAAATTAATTATTTATAATTTGAACCTTAATTTAAAATTATTTATTAATTAAGATACCCATTTATCTTAATTAATAAATCAGCCCTAATTTCTTTTTTCTCTTCTCTAAATTACATAACACTGTGAAACTATACCTGTACGCCCTGGATTTCCCACGGGCTGTTTAGCAGGACGATCCTCGGACTAAACATGATTTAGCCCGAGGCTCCCACAGGCCAGAGGCTTTATCTTCAGGACGGGCCCTTTCTAGCTCAAGGGGATGGAGTTTCCTGCTCCCTCTTGTTGTTCCAGGAGCTGGGAACAACATCCGGCGACCACTGACGGATCAGCTCGGGTTATGGATTGCTCCGGTAGCGAGCTTCTCAGGAAGCTCTGACCCTATGGGAAGTCAACACGCAAGATAAACGTGCATAATCCTGCCATCATGTGTCCGATATCCCCTTGACTTCTCGGACACACCGCAGGAACGTGCGTATTCAGACACCCACGGACGGGTTGGGCCGTGCGGCCCATTATCTCCTTCCATACTGATTAGACCACACTTGTGTGTCAGGTTTAGGAAGTAATCATGAATATCACAGACTTGATATGACAAATGGTAAGGTCACGGGATGACCTCCCTACCAATTTCCAGGTGCCTTCTCCAATAAATATGGAGACCCTGGGAATTGATAGGGGTTCGAAAAAATAGTCTTGTAAGAACTATATATTTGGTAAACCAATTACCCAGAAAAGATCAATAATATTGACTAGTGGAGTAGAAGGATTTTTAACCTTCGAACCACTTAAAAACGTGTTTAAGGTCACCTAGTTCTTTTCACAAAGATTTCATATCTGCGGCGGTTCTACTTTTAAGTACTAATCTCTTTCTCTTCTTCTCTTAATTACCTGTTGCCGAAGAACCGCGTCAACAGTTTGGTGCTTTCATTGAGAGCAAGTCCAATTAGTACTACCACAAACATACAACTATGGTGACCACTCGATCCAAACATGGCAACGAGACAGAACAGCATGATGGGCAGGAGGCCCGCCATGTTGCCCTCCCCGAGGAGCAAGTTCCTGAAGTCCAGCAAAGGCCAGGAAAGCAGCCGGCCGGCCAAGACGACACTGGTAGTTCGACGCCCCGGCCGCATAATCCGAATCCAGGTTATTATACTGCGGTGGAGATGGAGAATGCTCAACTGAGGAGCCAGCTAGCAGCAGCTGGTCAGCAAATCCAGGATATTCTGAGTCGACTACCCCCTCTCACAACCAACGGTAACGTTGGAGAGAGGCAAGGCGAGGCTCTTAAGTCTCGTCGGAGTAATCGACCCAGGCATAGCCGTTCGGGTAGACTCCCTGCAGCCAACTCCACCCCTTCATCACGCCATCAAGAGGCGAACTTCAGGGAAATGCCACAGACCGAACCGCAGCAGTACAGCCGTTCGGTTAGGACATCAACCCCTAGCTCTCAGCCTTCCTCGAGGACACCCGGAAGAGATAGGGGAAATTCCCAAAGGAGGGCCGAGGAGATCCGGAGACGTCAGCCCGTCCCCGAAGAGCGTCCAGTTCCTCGTCCAGATCGCCCAGCGCGAAACCATCAAGCTGGCAGGGCCGAGAGGCCCCCACCAAATTTAGTCCGTCCAGACGGCACTAGGATCGCCTCTCCGGTCAGGCATCCTCCTTCTCCCATCAGATATCCGTCTCCTCAGACCATCCGAGACATCCTGACCTACGGAAATAGTAGGAGAGACCCGCCATCGGCCGGGCCTTCCCGCAGCAGCAGGGCGCCGGGAGGAGGAGCAGGTCAGGGCCGCCAAAGACGCACATCGAGCCTGTCCAGCAGGAGTCACTGGACCGGTAGTGCACGGAGTGATCTTTCGGGAGGAGACCTGCGACAGCGGCTAAGTTCAGCACAAAGTCACCATAATACCCATGGAGGCGACCTTCGAGATCGCCTCAACTCTCACAGAGAGGATCGAGTTAGGGATGGTAGCCAGGCCCGCTCAGTTGGGGTCCGATCCGAAGTACGTAATGGCGGGAATGCCCCAAATGACCTATCTCCAGATAGGAGGGGCAATAACCCGCCTAATATGTACAACGGGTCCGGAGCTGTTGAACAGCCCCGGAATAACCCAGGATCTCAGGACAAAACCCTAGAGCGCTTAACTCAAATGGAGGAGTTGATGAAGAAGCTCCTGTCGGAGAAAGAAAAAGACGAATATGATTCAGGGGATGAGATGGAGCTCTTCGCCCCCAACATAGCAGCAACGGCATACCCTTCCGGCTTTCGTATGCCTCACTTGTCAAAGTTCAACGGGGATGGAGACCCATCTGACCACTTAGGGATGTTCAACACCCTAATGATGGCTCATAACATCGGGCCAGAGCTTCGTTGCTTGATCTTCCCTTCCACCCTAACTGGACCTGCCAGGCAGTGGTTCAAACAAAGTAAAAGGCAGTCAATCAGCTCCTGGAAGACCTTTTCGGCTGACTTTAAGAGGGCATTCCGCGCCTCTCAGGCCGCCAGGGTCCAGGCCGACTCCCTAGCTAACGTGAGACAGCAACCTGGAGAAACGCTAAAAGCCTACTTGAGCAGATTTGCAAATGTCGCTGCTCGAGCCAGAGACGCCGACGACAGCTCCAAACTCATGGCTATGAGGACCGGGATCCTAGTAGGCGGAGATCTGTGGAAGGATATTCAAAGGAGGGGGGTCAGCTCAGTTAGTGAATTCCTTAACAGAGCCCAAGAATGGATAAACTTGGAGGAAGCTGAAGCTTCAGCCGCGGGGACCAGCCAGGTCCTCGAGAAGCCCGCTGGGGCGGGAACAGAGATCGTAGTAGCGACTCCCGACGTCACGCAGAGCAACCAGCCCGGTGGCGGCAAAAGAAAAGGAAATGGTGAAAACGTCCAGCACGGTCAAAAGAAGAATAAGTCCGTGGATAAATTCAAGCCCGTGTTCACAGCGTATACCGAGCTCACCCAAACCAGAGAGAATATTTTCCTGGCCAACGCTACGCGAGTCCCCTGGAGAAGACTGGAGCCAATAAAGCACCCTAAGGGAAAGAGAGACGCTTCCAAATTCTGCCGTTTTCATAACGACGTCGGGCACAATACCGACGACTGCAGGCACCTCAAAGATGAAATCGAGACTCTCATCCGAGCAGGTCCGTTGGCGCAATACTCGCGGAACAGGGTCCCCACAGGTCGACCCGCTCCGGAGATCCCAGCCAGTCAACCTGGACCTCGAGTAGATCAGGACGTCCCTCCCCCCATGGTCGAGGGAGAAATTTCCACCATCTCTGGAGGGCCACACATTGCTGGCACGAGCAGAGGCGCCCAGAAGAGGTACATAAATGAGTTGAAGGCCCACAATGGAGGGGAGTTCGTCCCGGAACAGCGTCAATCAAAACAACAAAGATTAGAGAAACAACCAGTCACTTTCACGGAGGAGGACGCGGGCCATGTCCAATTCCCTCATAACGATCCCTTGGTCGTAGCAGTCCAGCTCGCCAACCGGAGAGTAAGGAGGGTGTTAGTGGACAATGGGAGCTCGGTGAATCTCCTATTCCGTTCAACCTTAGAAAAAATGGGTCTGACCGTCTCCGAGCTAAAGGCAACCTCGATGATGCTATATGGTTTTTCAGGCGGAGGGTCAGCAGCGATAGGAACGATCGAGCTGGTGATCACCCTATGCGACGAGTCCCGAACAGTGTCCAAACTGCTCGAATTCGTAGTCATTGACTGCTCCGCTGCCTACAATGCAATTTTGGGCCGACCAACGCTCGTTGCTTTCGAAGCTATCACATCCGTCCGGCACCTCGCCATGAAGTTCCCTACTTCGACAGGGGTCTGCACTATCAAGGGCGATCAGCTCGCTGCCAGGGAATGCTACAGCATTTCCGTGAAGGGAAAATCTAAACCCGGGCAGGTGGCGATGGCCATTCAGGATGAAGAGGAATCGCAGGGACCCAAGGCGGCCCCTGAGATTAAAGAACCACGAGCTCCTATGCCACTCCTTAGACTTGATGGATGAGAGGCGAGAGGATTCACAACTCCAGCTCGCCCATTATCAACAGAAAATCACTCGCTACTTCAACACTAAGGTCAAAAGACGTGCCTTTAGCGTCGGCGATTTGGTCTTGAGGAGAGTTTTCCTGGCCGGGAAAGATCCCAAAGATGGGGTTTTGGGACCAAGCTGGGAAGGACCATACCAGGTCATCGAAGTCATCAAAGAAGGGACGTATAAATTAGCTCGACTTGGTGGAGGGGCGGTCCCGCGGACTTGGAATGCAATCCACCTAAAGAAATATTATCAATAAACATTTGTAAGACCTAGAAGGTCACCTTGCAAGGGTAATTTTAAAGTAACAACGAAAGACCCTTTCCCAGTTACTTGGGGGGCATATGGTACCCGGATATATCCAGGTCTCCTTAACGACTTAGGTGTTAATTTTTATCTATGGATAAGAGTTATCACAAACTAAGTCCTATCCTGGTCTTAACCAGGTCATAAAACTTGGAAGTTAACAAAAATTTGTTGACCGTGGTTCTTCTTTAAAAGAGCCCGGGATACGGATAAAAGTTGACGCGATCTGAGTTTTTTCAAAATAAGCTCCTGGTCTTAACCAGGTCATAAAACTTGGAAGTTAACAAAAAAATTTTGACCGTGGTTCTTCTTTAAAGAGCCCGGGATACGGATAAAAGTTGACGCGATCTGAGTTTTTTCAAAATAAGCTCCTGGTCTTAACCAGGTCATAAAACTTAGAAGTTAGCTAAAATTTGTTGACCGAGGTTCTTCTTTAAAGAGCCCGGGATACGGATAAAAGTTGACGCGAACTAAGTTTTTTCAAAATAAGTTCCTGGTCTTAACCAGGTCATAAAACTTAGAAGTTAGCTAAAATTTGTTGACCGAGGTTCTTCTTTAAAGAGCCCGGGATACGAATAAAAGTTGACGCGATCTGAGTTTTTTCAAAATAAGCTCCTGGTCTTAACCAGGTCATAAAACTTAGAAGTTAGCTAAAATTTGTTGACCGAGGTTCTTCTTTAAAGAGCCCGGGATACGGATAAAAGTTGACGCGAACTAAGTTTTTTCAAAATAAGTTCCTTGTCTTAACCAGGTCAGAAAGCTTAGGAGTAAACTAAAAATTTGTTGAACGCGGATCTTATTTAAAGAGCCCGGGATACGGATAAAGTTAACTCGAACTACGTTCATAAAAATAAAGAGATAAATTATGACCAAATGCATAAAAATATATATGTAAAACTGGTTGAGCAAATTGTCTCGAGGCGGAAACGCCTCACATAAAAAAGAGAATTACAATAAAAAAAAAAGTGTTCAAAATACGAAAACAAGAAGCATCCTAAGCCCCATCAGCTGGCCCTTTGGAGGTCGCGGTCTCACCCTGCTCCGCCGCGGCAGAGGCCTCTCCAGTCTCCGATGGAGGAGCCTCCTTATTCAGGCGGGCTTGAAGCCGCGGCAACAGGAATGCCCAGAGGTCCGGCGGCATGAAGGAGAAGTCCGCGTCCGGATTGTGGGACCAGCAGTGATAGAATAGGTCCTGTAAGGACTGCTCCGACACGACCCGCTCGTCTTTCAGGGCGGCCTGGGAGGTCTGGACTTCGGCCTTCGCCACCTCAAGGTCTGCCCGCGATGCGGCCAGGGAGTTTTTAAGCTCTAGGTTCTCGGAGCGAAGCTTCTCTAGCTCGGATGCGGCCAGGGAGCGTTTAAGCTCTTGGTTCTCCGAGCGGACCTTCTCTAACTCGGCTTTTGAGGCCGCCAAAGCGTCTCTCGCCTCCTGAGACTCCTGGAGGGCAGTCTGGCGATCTGCTTCCAAACCCTCGAGCTGGGCCTTGGTCCTAACGATGCCTCTATAGGCGGCAGCAATGCCCTGCAAGAAAAGAGTGATAAATTAGCAAACTGGAAGGAGAAAGGCGGCGTGTGAGTGTCAAAGCCTTAGGAGAAGGGGGCACTTTACCGTTAAAGTCATGTCCATAGCGGACTCTATAACTCGGACCGGGCTCGTTGTTTCGATGGCCCGGAGCTCCTTCTCCCTGATATTGTAATAGTGGCTGACGGCGTAGCTGGCCGACTCGTACACCGTACCCCGGAATGCTTCGGGCATCTTCTCCAGAGCCCGGGGGTCGACCGGGATACGCACGTCCGGGGCTGCTGCGGCCAGATTCCCGACCTCTATTACCCCGTCCTGGGCGGCCAGTGGAGATCGTTGGGGTGGCGGATGCATGAGTCCTGTCCTGGCGACAGGGAGGTTCGCCCCCGCGACGTGGGATGACGGGTCTCTCTCCTTCTCCGTAGCTGGGGATTTGGTGGAGACCCCGGTCGAGCTCTTGGACTCGCGAAGCCTCTTTAACCTCGGCCCCGCTGGGGGATTCCCACCAAACACAACGCCCCGCAGACTATTCCTGGGCTGAGACATCTCTTCTGCCAAAGAGCAAAAAACACAGTTATCAGCAATCATACAGAAATAAAGGCAATAAGAAAGCAAATACTAAGGGAGCCCTACCCCCCGAGCTGGAAGAGCCTAGGACGATTATCTCATGAACTGGCGAAGGTTCTAGGTCCGGTTCTGAATCGGGGCTGGACTCTTCTACGTACTGCCTAATCCCCGGAGCATAGACGCCCCTCTGGAGCGCAGGCCACGTGCGTAAATTGGTCCCGTACTCCTCAAAAATGGCCGACCTAAAGGCTAGGGTATTATCTACTACTACGGTACCCTTGGGCCGACTCTCTTGGTTGTCCAGCACGAGCTGGTCAACGCAGTGGAGCAGAAGCGTGTCCAGGTTCGGATTCCTTGGGTGACGATGGACGAGCTGCCTAGGGTTGAACCTAACCAGCCGGGGGTCTGCAGTGGCCCTATCTACGTTCTTAAATAAGTAAAAGTTACCTTGACCGGAAGGACCCGCGGCTGCTCCGGATTGGGCCCTCTCCTCGATCATCCCCTGGGCGACCTCCAAGCTCCTCTTCCTGTTCCTCACCAGAGGAACTTCCTCACCTTCTTCCTCGCCTTCGTCATCTGCGACCTCCTCCGCGACGGTCGGCCTGTTGTCGCGGGCTGGGGGAGGACCCCGGGGCCTTTTCAAATTCAAAGTCTGATTTGGGAAAATCAGCTTGCAGAATACCATCGCCTCGTCTGTCACGAGCACGCGGTAGTCTTTCTCACTGGGAGGCAGGTTCGCCAGTGTGTCGTATTGACCCCCGAGGGTCACCGACTTTTCGGTCCTCGAGTAGATGGCTGCAAGGTTGGTTGAAATCAGAATTGGAATAAGGGACGACCTAAAATAAGATAACCGTTAAAAGGTGAGCTAAATGGAGGATTACTTACGAGGGCGGTTGAAATAATGATGATCGTAGTTTCGGAACCCAGTAGACATAAAAAACTGGTCTTTGAAGTCGTTTGGATGGCTCGGCAGCTCGATCACTGCTGCTGTGTTAGGGAAGCGGGTTAAGTAATAGAACCCGTCGCCTCGCCCCCGCTGGTCCGGGCTGGCTTTGAGGCAGAAGAAATATAAGATATCAGCAGGAGTGGGGACCTCCCACTCATGCTTTTGGAACAAATACCTCAGTCCCGCCAGCAGACGGTAGGAATTGGGGGGGAGCTGAAATGGGGCCAACCCCACATAGTTCAGAAAATCAGCAAAATACTGATCCAGGGGGAGGAAGGCCCCTGCCTTGAAGTGTTCCCCGCTCCAGGCCGCGAACGACTCGTCGAGCGGCGTGCAGCTCCTCTCCCCATCCGCAGCAGGTCGGGCGATCACGGAGGTCTTCCCCAGAGGAATGTTGTGGTTAAGGAAGATTTTGGTGATCTTTGCCTGGCTGGTTATCTTCGAGACGATTCTCTCCGCCTCGAAAAACGCGTCAGGAGCCACCTCGGCCTGCTTCTCCACCGCCGGTCCAAAGTGAGGAATTGGCGAGCTGGTCACCACCGCCTTTCCTTTATCCTTCTGGGAGGCCGAACTTCCCACATTCTTCTGTGGCAGATTTCTCTTTGGAGCCATCTGGTCGCCTATCGAACAAAAGAAAACACTTTAGAAAAGGCGACCCAAGCAGGAGAGTGAGGCAAGTATTAAGTACACGAGCTGGGGTAAGCCCAGCCCGTGGAGAGTGGTGCCACGCGTTCAAAGGAACACGCGCCTATGCCCTCAACAGATCCCAGATTACTCGGAATTCGTGTGTCAGATGGCTCAGAGTAAGAAAAAAAAATTTGCCTTGGGGGGAAAGTTTCAACAGGCAAGGCGTGGCAAAACCGCTTTTAAGGCGTATTCCCTAAGCTACCCGGTTTTTGCACCCAAAGCTCCTACGGATCCTACCCAGAAATTGTTCCTAAGAGAGAATCATGGAACCCATGTTCTAAGGCGATGTCCCATGGCAAGTGTGCCCTAATCAAAGAAGGGCCATCACCCTCCATATCCGCGCGACCCAGAAAACCTCTGCATGTGGCTACAGTAAAAAATTTTACCTAGGCTACAGTGGCATGCTTTCAAAAATAAACAGGGACAGAAGACTTACAGTATAGGGTTGGATGGTGAGTGAGGTTGCTGCGCTGGTAGGAGCTTCGTTGGCACAGTAGTCTCCAAGGCCTTGAAGGAACTCGCACGCTTAAGCTTCGTGAACGGAGAAGATGAGAGCAATGGAAATGAGGGTTTTGTTCTTCGGAAGGTCAGAGAGAAAAGAAGGAAATTTGAGAGGTTCTGAGTGGTAAGGTGGTCCGTGCGTGGGATGACCACCCCCTTTTTATACAAGGGGGGATCACGTGTAAAAGGCTCCTGGGAGACCCTCCACTCGAAATGTGAAACGACGGCTGGACAGTAGGCTAGGCCATTTAATGCAGTTCTCGTAGAGTGTACCGTCGCCACCCACGGCGTTCCACGTATCAGACACATGCGAAAAGCATGGAATGCGAAGGGTTGTGGGAGAAGTCTAAAAGCTCCTACTGTGGTCTCCCATGTCTGACGTCATGGACCACGAGGAGGAGCTTGGGGGGCAGATGTACGCCCTGGATTTCCCACGGGATGTTTAGCAGGACGATCCTCAGACTAAACATGATTTAGCCCGAGGCTCCCACAGGCCAGAGGCTTTATCTTCAGGACGGGCCCTTTCTAGCTCGAGGGGATGGAGTTTCCTGCTCCCTCTTGTTGTTCCAGGAGCTGGGAACAACATCCGGCGACCACTGACGGATCAGCTCGGGTTATGGATTGCTCCGGTAGCGAGCTTCTCAGGAAGCTCTGACCCTATGGGAAGTCAACACGCAAGATAAACGTGCATAATCCTGCCATCACGTGTCCGATATCCCCCTGACTTCTCGGACACGCCGCAGGAACGTGCGTATTCAGACACCCACGGACGGGTTGGGCCGTGCGGCCCATTATCTCCTTCCATACTGATTAGACCACACTTGTGTGTCAGGTTTAGGAAGTAATCATGAATATCACAGACTTGATATGACAAATGGTAAGGTCACGGGATGACCTCCCTACCAATTTCCAGGTGCCTTCTCCTATAAATATGGAGACCCTGGGAATTGATAGGGGTTGGAAAAAATAGTCTTGTAAGAACTATATATTTGGTAAACCAATTACCCAGAAAAAATCAATAATATTGACTAGTGGAGTAGAAGGATTTTTAACCTTCGAACCACTTAAAAACGTGTTTAAGGTCACCTAGTTCTTTTCACAAAGATTTCATATCTGCGGCGGTTCTACTTTTAAGTACTAATCTCTTTCTCTTCTTCTCTTAATTACCTGTTGCCGAAGAACCGCGTCAACAATACCAAATTGACCTGGTCAACTTTGATAATTCTAATTAACAATTAAATCAATTAATTGAAACTATCTAGATGATTTTATCCAAAGTACAGTGGGGACCATGGGCCAATGAAATCAAGCTCCAATAAGTTATCATAATTCTAACAAATAAATTTACTAACTTATTAATTCCTCGTGACTACACTAAAGACTCGGAATTGCACTCTTGAATTCATAGAACGATCTATAAGCAATATAGATACGTTATTAATTATCCATCGTAACAAAAATAATTATCACTCAATCCTCTACAGACGATCTACAATGAGATGGGACTAAAATATCGTTTTACCCCTCATTGTGTTTTATCCTTAAAATATTTAGTTCCTTGTAAATGATATTTCAGTAAACTAATATTAATTACTGAAATGAGATCTCTATCATTTAGCACCATGAACCAAACTAAAAGGAAACCATCGTTTCACTTCTTCATCAAAAGCTATATGATTAACATTCCCACTTAACTATACTACCGAGTTCCGAATATGTAAGCATGGGCTAGTCTGTAGGGTAAGCTGGTAACGAACAAGTCAAAGAACTCAAATAACACAATCAGTTAGAATACTAACCACTCAGAATTGAGATTGAATTGACCTATGGTCAACTATATGATATGACTATAATAAATAATAACTGTATGTTTACTTATCCTATCAACTGTCAATATCAATCCAGTCCAATGTAACAAATACATTTGATCTTATCTACTTCGCTAATGTTCTGGAAAGAACATAACACTGTAATGTGTAAGTAGATCATATCGTAGATTGGCAAGTCAGTGTAAATCATGACCACTAACTAATCTTAGGACTAACTTACTTTGAACATATAATCATATTTATATTCCACTGTGATTACGTCACTATAAATACGATTAGCTATATGCTCAGGATTTAATAGAAGTTTATATTAAACAAATAATCATGAAAATAAAACATGTGAGCAAAGTGATTGACCAAGTCAAAAAATAATGTATATTCTTTTATTGATAATAAATTAGATTACAAAGAAATTGGGTTTATTTTAGGACATGAAACCTAAACAAACTCCCACTTGCAATAATTGAAACTAATGCCTTAATTCTACTAATCCCATTTCATCGATATGCTCATCAAATTTAGTTTCTAGTAGTGTCTTCGTAAACGGATCCACAAGATTGTCTTCAGATGCAATCTTCATAACCTTCACATCGCCCATGGCCACATATTCTCGAATAATGTGATACTTCCTTTCTATATGCTTACTCCTCTTATGACTTCGAGCTTCTTTTGAGTTGTCTATCGCTCCTGTATTGTCACAAAACAACACAAGCAGTTTATCCATTTCTAGAATAACCCGAAGATCTGAATAGAACTTCTTTAGCCATAGTGTTTCCTTAGCTGCTTCTGACGCAGCTATGTATTCAGCCTCCATGGTGGAATCTGAGATCGCAGACTACTTTACACTTCTCCATATCATAGCTCCACCCCCAAGAGTAAACAACATTATAGAAGTAGACTTCCTGTCATCGATATCAGTCTAAAAATCTGAATTGGAGTAGCCTATGGGGTTCAGAACACCACCCATGTAGATTAACATATTGTTGTGCCCTAATGTTAGCAATATTTTATTTACTCTACTCAGGTACAGCTAGCAGATAAATACGTGGAAAAATAACCAAGTAGGATATTTGATTGTTTTCCATGTGGACAGCTTGAGATTCATAATGGTCAAACCTAGTGTTAGGCATCTTGAATTTACCACGAACTAAGAATAAGATAACTGTCAAAGTGCTAGCTCATGAGAGAGATACATCTCATGGTGATTAAGATATAACGAATATTAAAGGATCCCCAAGGATTCAGGATGTGTTTATACGCTTATTCATGACCAGGCTGCCATATTTATTATCTGAGATAGCAGGAACATATTTATTCTGCTATCAAATCTTATCCTAACCCAAATTGGATATGATTTGCGCTAAATATAGACATTATGTAATTATGTGATTAACTCACGCGGTTACCCAAACCTATTCATGGAATTCCCCTATAGATATTGGGAATGTTGGACTGGAAGGGAGACCAATTATTCTGTAATACATAAACAGTAATAATATTGACCCGTGGACTAGGTGGATTTTAACCACTGAACCATGTAAAATTTTTGTGTTCTTGAGCGAATTCTTGTGATTTTCATTACGGTTTACCATCAAGCACTAATATACCCTTTATTTTTTCTTAATAACACTGTTGGCGAAAAACCACATCAACAATTTGAGAACAAATTAGTGCTTCACCAAAATCCCAGTCGATTTCCATCATGGTGCTCACTTGCTCAATGAAAGATAATGAGATAGAAAACCTTGGTGGGCAGGAGGCCCATCATACCACTGTTCCGACTGAACGTGGCCGTGAGATTCAGCAACGTCTGGGAAAACAACTAGCGAGTTAAGGCAACACTGGGAGTTCGGCATCATTTCCGCCAAACCCAAACCCAGGCTATCTAACTCCCACCAAGATGGAGAACATGCAATTGAGGAGCCATATCTCTAGGGAAAACAAGAAAATTGAGGCGATATTGGCTCGGTTACCCCCTCTTACAACCGACGTTAATGTCAAAAAGAGGCAATGTGGGTCTCATAAGTCATATAGGAATAATCGATCCAAACTGAGTCGATCAGTTAGATCACTCCAAGTTCTGTACCTGCAAGGCAAGACCACCCGGATGTTCGACCCAACAACCATCACAGGGGTCGTCAGCATGGAAGTCAATCGGTTAGGACTACAACCCCAAGTTTGGTGCCTTCTTCATAGGTCCCTATGAATGCCGATGATAATCCACAAGGAGGGGCTGGGATAGGCTCACAAAGAAAAATTTCTCAAACAAATCCTCCTACGCAGCGATTGGATCACCAAGCACAGAGAACTAGAGACATTAGAGTAGAACTGAGGTGGGCTAATTTAGTTCGTCTTGATGGAACGAGGATAGCCTCACCAATAAGGCAAGCCCCATCACCTATAGGAAATCCAACACCACCTCATCCTCAATGGGATTTTCCAGCTGATGGGGACAATAGGAGAAATCCTCCCCCATCTGCCAATACTTACGTCCCGCGAACACGTGTCGAGAATCCAGGTCCTCGGCCCCAGGCGCGAGCTGTATGCTTCGCGAACGGGAGTTACTCGACCAAAAGCCATCGTAGCGGTAGGACCAAGAGCGACCTAAGGAATCATTTGATTTCAGTGCAGAGCCCTCGGTATGACCCACAATCTAATTAACGCGATCATTTGAACTCGCAGAGAAGGTATCCAGCTCGTGATGAATATATTAGCTATACACAACAAGAGGGAGGTCCGTCCATTGTACGCGATAATGGGAATGCCCCGCAAAATCGAGCTCAAGCTTGGAGGGACAATAACCCATCAAACGAATACGATAGGATGGGAGTTGTTAAACAACCCCTAGATAACTTTGGGTCTAGGGACAAAACCCTCGAAAGACTAGCTTTGATTGATGAGCAAATGAAGAGGCTTTTGTCCAAAAAAGAAAAGGATGATTGCGACTCAGATGAGGAGTTCGAACCTTTCGCTCCAAATATTGCGGCGGCCACTTATCCAGTAAGCTTTAGAATGCCACACTTGTCAAAATTTGATGGAGATGGGAATCCGTCAGATCAACTCAGAATATTTAACACTATGATGATGGCTCACAATGTCGGGCTCGATCTAAGGTGTATTTTATTCCCTGAAACTCCGGTCAGTCCAGCCAGGAAATGGTTTAAACAATACAAAAGGCATTCCATAAGCTCGTGGAAAAAGTTTTCTTTTGATTTCAAAAACACATTAAGAATTTCTCACGCAGCTCGGGTGGAGGCTGACTCATTGGTCAATGTAAAGCAGCTACTTGGCGAGACGTTGAAGGTATATCTGAGTAGATTTCCCAATGTTGATTCATGATCTAGGGAAATTGATGACAGCTTCAAACTCATGGCAACGAGGATAGGAATCCTCATTGAAGGCGACCTATGGCAGGAACTCCAAAGAAAAGGAGTTAAGGCCATAGATGAATTCTTAGCTCGGACTCAAGAGTGGATAAATCTTGAGGAGGTGGGAGATTATGTTGCAGGAACCAGCCAGACACCTACCCAACCCATTGGAGCTGTAACAGATGCAGTTACCACAACACAAACTGTAACGTCCTGGTTACCCCAGAACCGTTACGGTGAACGGTGAATCAGAAATTTGACCCGCTACCCGAGTCCTTTGGTTAAAAATGTGTTCTAAGTGTTATTAACAGGTTAAGGTGAAAAACCAACAAAAAGGAAAGGATATATTTTATTAAAAGCATAAAACTGTATATAGGCCCACAATAACATTTACAAGTTATTCACAATTCAAAAAGGTCATTACTTTTTCAAAATTACAAACCCCGCCGACCTAAGCGGCAAAAAATAGGGTAAACCCCCTAGTTCCTTTGAGAACTCCTTGGCCGTGGTGGTCAAGCAGCCGCATATGTACACATCACCACCTAAGCTCTCCACTCAAGGCTGGGTGAGCTTTTCTTTCCCTTTACCTGCACCACATAGCACCCATGAGCCAAAACCCAGCAAGAAAACACAGTATTGTATATAAACATTATCAAATGATTATCATTATAATCACACAGACCTTATAGCTCTTAAACAGATGAGTGAATATCACTTTCGGTTCTAGTAAACCATTCTGAGTGACTAACAAGCAAGTCAATAATTTAAACAGAAGAATGGCAGCTAGGTAAGCCACTAGCCTTAAACAGATGAGAGACTGGTAGGTGATTCTCTAACTTAACAGTTGAGGGACTAATGGATAAGTCACACAAGCGCTTATAGTATTCATCAAACTTGAGGTCGGTCCGAAATTAATGCTCTTTGAGTCATACAATGTAGATGTCGATTAGATCTAATCTTTATTGGCTTGCGTTGAACATGCTAAAGCCGTCTTGACTAATGTGTCAGCTCCTATGTGACCAGTGCCCAGTACCACTGCCGAATCTAACTAATGAGTCACAGCTTCACAGTTGATACTGACACCTTTTCCAATTCTGACTAATGAGTCAGTGCCATACACAAGTGAGCAAGATTTTCTAAGCATTCGATAATCAATCCATGTCCACATTTACACAATCAACCTGCCTCAAGAATAACCATGCATGTCACATATGGGGTGCAGTTTTCTTACCTTTGGTTCGAGCGAGAAATAATAATAAGAACGACTCTTGAGAACGATCAACTTTTGATTCCTTAGCGGTTACCTAATCACAACCAATTATAACCTCCATTAATGAAAATCAACATGGATACGGTCTTAACCAAAGCACCACTCTCGGGACCTCGAAACATGCCCACATGGTGAGTAGATTCGATCCCGGGCCTTAAGGATTGAAACCCCAAGTCAAAAACCCTTAAAAACACTCAAAACGGGACTTTGATGGAACAGAGTAGCGCTACAGCACTGATCCCTAGCGCCCCAGCGCTAAACTTAGAACCCCCAACATGCCCAAAAGACCCCTGTGTAGCGCTGTAACGCCCTAGGGTGGGCGCTATAGCGCTACCTCCAGACCTGATGCCCCCTAAAACCTCCTTCCTCATCACCTTCGATCCCAACCTGTTTCCAATTCTTCCAAATCCCATTTTTGATGCCAAATGAATCCAAAAACCATCCTAACACACCCCAAACATCACAAGCATAAGAACCCAAGCCAAAACTCCCAACAAAACCAAGATCTCAACCTAGAAATCACAACTGTAATACATAACTAAAACAGGGCAAACCAGGGAATTCTATGGTTAGAAAATTACCCAATGCTCAGCTTATGATGCTCTTCAATGGAGGAACACACTCCCAAACTCCCAAGGTTTACTTCCCAAGCTTGAATCCTCAAGAATGGTTCAAAAATCACAAAGAAAACTAAAAGGAAGAAAGGTATGGGAGATGTTTCAAGAATACTCTATTTTCCTCTTTTCTTTCAACTCAAAAATGGTTATATCTATCCTAGGGGTGAAATGACCATTATAGCCCTAGGTCAATTTAAGGTTTCTAAAGGCTCCCAATGGAAAAATTGGTATTTTCCACCTATCTCGTTAATCATAATTAACGCTCTCCAATTCCCGCTATTCTCAATAATCTCAAACACCAATAATTCATATCTCGTTACCCTTTAATTCCCGGTAACGCTCTAATCATTAAAATCTCCCCGAGACACCTCCCGAGCCCCGAACTTAAACCTGTTATGACTAGACCACTAATCAATATTCCAAGATCGTCTCATGCCGAATTGCTCGAACAAACCCACATTATAATGTGGTCTCAACATACATCACCGACATGCATACAAATATACAATTATACCCTCAACGGGCCAAATTACCATCACACCCCTGTAATTAAAATGTGGACTCACATGCATGCATTTAACATCATATTTTAATATAATTCACATATACATGCATAATAACAATTAATGGCATAATTTAGCAAGTATGGCCCTCCCGGCCTACTAATCCTGATGTTAAGCCACAATGGAGAATTCGAGGCATTACAACTTTCCCCTGCTTACAGAAATTTCGTCCTCGAAATTTACCTGAACAGCCCTGGATACTGACTCTGCATATCTGACTCCAGCTCCCAGTTCGCTTCCTCGACCTTGCTGTTCCTCCACAATACCTTAACCAAAGGTATCGTCTTATTCCTGAGGACCTTATCCTTTCTGTTAAGAATCTGAACTGGCTGCTCCTCGAAGGAGAGATCTGGCTCAAGCTCCAGATCCTCATAACTCAAAATATGGCCCACATCAAATACATACATCCAAGTCTGCCCGTTGGGCAGACCCCGCCACCTGTTCCGGAAGCTCCGACAAGCCAACCTAGAGCTCAAGAAAATCAGGTCGACCCTCCTCCGATAGTAGGTGGAGATATAACCACCATTTTTGGAGGTCCTCATTTGGCGGGCATAAGAAGCGGGGCCCAAAAGAGGTACATTAACGAACTAAAGTCTCATAACGGGGTGGAGTTTGTACTGGAGCAACAGTTATGGAAACAGCAGCGGTTGGAAAAGAAACCAATCATTTTCATGGAGGAGGATGCTAGCGACCTCGAATTCCCACATAACGATCCACTGGTGGTAACCATTCAGCTTGCAAACCAAAGGGTCCAAAGAACACTAGTGTATAATGCGAGCTTTCTGAATCTACTTTTCAAGTCCACCCTTGAAAAATTTGGGTTATCCATAATTGATTTAAAGGCTTCCTCGATGACTCTGTACGGGTTTTCGGGTGAAGGATCAGCAGCCATCGGGACAATTGGATTAGTGGTAACATTGGGAGAAGAGTCACGAATTGTTTCTAAATTACTCGAGTTCATGGTAATCGATTGTCCAGCTGCATACAATGAGATTTTGGGTCAACGTGCCCTGATGGTATTAGAAACCATAACCTCTCTATACCACCTGGAAATGAAATTCCCCACAGCTCGCTGCCAGGGAAAGCTATAGAATTTCTTTGAAGGGAAAATCACAATCCTGGCAGCAAGTGATGGTCATAAATGATGGAGATGAGGATTGCAGGGAATAGAACTGTGATAGTCAAAATCCCGTGATCTGCAAAGGGAAAGACCGGGTAAAAAGCTATGCAATCCCACATCGCTTGGGGAAGGTCAAGTGTGGTGATTCGAAGACTGTGTAGGTATGGGACTACACAATTGAAGAAGGCTTAAATGGATTGATGGGTATTACCTATGCCAACAAGATGCATATTCTTTTTGGTAGCCCATCACTTGAGAAGTCCAAAGTTAAGCGTGCCTGACCTAGAATAATCTTATGATTGGTGACCTCCTGGGAAGTTTTCCCAGGAAGCATATGAGTGAGGACAAAGCACGCTGGAAAGACTCGTGTTGGTTAGTAGGAAGGAACCATAGTGACGTGGGGCGTTACATGAAGTTACTCATGGGATGGAAGAAACTCAAAAACAAGAGGATAGTGAGGTCGCCCAACATGACGACATTGACCCACAGGTAGGCGAACACAAATCAGAGCTCAAAGCCATAAAAGAGCTCGAGGAAGTAAACATCGACCCCAAAGAAGCTTCACACCTTGGTCGCATGAAGATATTGTGGGAATAAGTTTGAATGTAATAGTGCACACCTTAAATTTGGACAAGAATGTGCCTCCAAAATCCCAAAAATGGAGACGTTTGGGAACGGTCCTAGTTCAATCCCTTGACGAAGAAGTAGCTTGGTTATTAAAATGCGAGTTTATTCGAGAAGCAAAATGTAACGACCTAAATTTCCTAATAAGGTTTAGGACCTTGATTAGGAGGCCGGGAGGGCCATAATTGATTTATTGTGCTATTATATGATTATATGCATGATTATGTGGGTCATATTATTATATTATGATAAAGGCATGCATGGGGTTATATACTCTGTTGTGAGGGTATTTTGGGAATTTGGTAATTTGGCTCATTGAGAGCGTAATTGCATACTTGTGTGTATATTGGTAGGTCAATTTTGAGACCACATTATTATGTGGGTATGTTTGCAGCTTTTGGCTCGAGGCGATCCTAACAAGCGGATTAGCGGGAAAGTCACAGCGGGGATTTATACCCGGCTCGGTGTGAGCCTGGGGATGTATCTGGGTATTTGGAGAGTATATATATTAGAGATGATTTGATATTCAGAAATATAATTGGTGCCTAATTAGATGATGGGAATTAAGTTGTAAATATTTAGGACACTTGAGGACTTAGTGGGAATTGGGAGCAATGACTAAAATGCCCTTAGGATATTTAAAAGCTTGGTTTAATTGGGAGGGCAATATGGTCATTTGACTAAAAGGTGTTGATGGTGAAATCTCGTCAACGAAATTAGGTCGGAAAACTCAAAGGTGAATGTGGCGATGTTTAGATAAAATCTTAGAATGAACTTATGGAAGGATCAACATAGATGAACAATGGAGTGAAAAGTGTATATTGCTTAATATCCTTTGCATACAATGAATTTTCCAACCCCCTTTCTGGAGGGGTCATCATCTATTTATATTGGAGCTCTAATGGCTCCTCTATCCATAGTGGTCCCTCAGGACAAAATAGTACATGAGTACACAGTGAGGATAGCAGTTTCAGAGGTAGTGGTGTTAACACTAGTACATGGCCAGGCACCATGAGAATGTCTCCACTACTTGACTGTACGAATGTCAGAGGAGTGGTGTAGGTGGTAGTGGTGTCGACTCTAACATCTGGTTGGGAGCATGCAGGCCATGTCTTCTCTCTCAGTGCTCCAACTACTTGTCTAGCAAGAGTGCCATGGTCGGGCGTACGGGGTCTTAAAAGTCATACCCCGTACAAGGTAGGACTAACATGACCATCCTGAATCATACTTGGGCTTTCACTTCTAGATGGTGGGGTTTCCATAGGTCTCCATAGGAGATGCACCTTGAGGTGAATGGCGCAAGATGCTCCCACGCGAGGCCCTCGTGACACAGCCGTGGCGAGGCTAGGCGAGGCCGTTTGTTGAGGGCCATGGCGCGCGAGGCGCTGAGGCTCGTTAGGCCATCTACTGAGGGCCATGGTGCGCGAGGCGCTGGGGCTCGCGATGCTGTCTGCTGAGGGCTGTGGCGCACGAGGCGCTGGGGTCGCGAGGCCATCTACTGAGGGCCATGGCGTGCAAGGCGCTGGGGCTCGCGAGGCCGCCTGCTGAGGGTCGTGGCGCGCGAGGCGCCAGGGCTCGCGAGGCCGCCTGCTGAGGGCCATGGCACGCGAGGCGATGGGGTTTGCGAGGCCGCCTGCTGAGGGCCGTGGCGCACGAGCCGCTGGGGCTCATGAGGCCGCCTGCTGAGGTCCATGGCACGCAAGGCGCTGGGGCTCGCGAGGCCACCTGCTGAGGTCAATGGCGCATGAGGCCCTTGGTGCATGGCCGAGGTGTGCATGGCGCGAGGCCCTTGGTGCGTGGCCGAGGGGTGCATGGCGCGAGGCCCTTGGTGCGTGGCCGAGGGGTGCATGGTGCGAGACCCTTGCCGTAAGGTCCTTGTGCACCTGCCCTCTTGTGATGCGTAGCTTGGCCTCTTAGCCTGGCAATGCCATACTTCACGGCTCACAAGGTGATGCTTCCCTTAGGACAATCTCCCTGTTTCACAAGACTTATAGGTCTGAGCCTAATAATGTGACTAAGTGACCTTTTGCCTTGTATTTTAACCATGTACTGGGACTTTTTTCTTGGTGGATTTTTGGCATCCACACTTGCCCCCCAGTCTATAGGGAGGCCTTTAGGCGTTCTTGTAGACTCCTCTCCTCCTTTTTATTTTCTATTATATATATATATATTTTATTATTTTTCATGCTCGAGGTCCTTTGGATCCTACGCGAAAGGATGTTCGATAGGTCTTTCTTTGGTGCACCTTGGTTGTATCTATAAGGATATGTTGACCCTTTGGGATCTAGCTATCCTTTTATCTATTTTTGCGCGCGCTTATTATTTCTTGCGAGAAGCGTCCTTCTCGTCATTAGGCATAGTACTATTTTTGCAAGCGTCTTCTTTGAGACCCTTTTTGCAAGCGTCTTCTTTGAGACCCTTTTTGCAAGCGTCTACTTTGAGACCCTTTTTGCTAGCATCTACTTTTGAGACCATTTTTGCAAGCGTCTACTTTGGAGACCCTTTTTGCTAGCGTCTACTTTTGAGACCCTTTTCTCAACTTTGGAGACCCTTTTTTCAAGCGTCTACTTTTGAGACCTTTTCTCAAGCGTCTACTTTGGAGACCCTTTTTTCAAGCGTCTACTTTGGAGACCCTTTTCTCAAGCGTCTACTTTGGAGACCCTTTTTGCAAGCGTCTACTTTTGAGACCCTTTTTGCAATTTTTGAGGTGATCTCCCCTCGGGTCGGGACTTTCATGGCTAGATGGTGATCGTTCAATCTCAAACTTGGTCAGCGACCCCTCTAGCACGACACCCCCTTCTATATGGAATCCTCAGACGTATTGGTAGTAGGGAAACTGGAGGAAGGTTCGTTTTCTTCAACATAGAAGTTCTTATGGCCCTCTTCCACATGTATGTACTTCTGTGCTCTCTCTCGAAGTCATCCAAATTTGAAACTTCTCTTTTGAGCATGTTACCCCACAACTTGCTTCCTGGACGAACTCCGGCTGTAATAGCCATTTTGTGCTCCGCTTTGGTTAAACCTCCAACCTTTGTTGCTTCTATATTGAACCTATGGATGTAGTCCTTCAGACTTTCATTCTCGCATTGTTTTATGTTAGCGAGGCTGGTAGTTGGCATGACGTAATCACAGGCTGCTTGGTGTTGCTGAAGAAATTCATCAGAGAATCATTGCCATGACTCAATTGTTCCTAGCCTTAACCTCTTGAACCACTTGTACGCCATTTCTTTAAGTGTAACGACAAAGCAATGGCACTTTGCCCTGTTGCTGACCTCTCTTAACCTCATCAAGTTATTGAAGGACTCCAAGTGATATTTTGGATCTGTAGTGCCCTCGTACGGAGTCATGCGAGGCTCTTTGAAGCCAGTGGGCATTTGCACAGCCTGAATCTCCCTTGTGAAGGGTGAATCATGGTCGAATTCTTCGTCATCCATGTGCCCCCCAAGTGCAGTGGTGATCTTGCCTCGAGGGCTTCGCATTTTGGTGTCTAGTCCCCTCCTCTTTTGCCATAAGGAGTTTTGCGGATTCTCGGGCTGATCCCTTGCCTTGGTTGTGTTCCTCGGGGGAACCGCAGGGGTGCGTTTCTTACTTCTGACCTTTTCCCATGGAGCTCTTTTCTTAGGCCAAGCGGTGCCTCTGTTGTGGGGACTTCGGCCTCGTTCTTACGACCATCATCTTCCCTCCGCCTTTGCTCCTGGGAACATTTCGTCGGCCTAGGTCCCCCCTGGTACTTTGTCTGGGGGGTTTTACTGGTGGAAAGTTGGGTTCCCCCATCGTCTATTGGAACAGTGTTTTCCCCTTTTTCATGCTCCTTCCCTTTACTCTTAGGGAGGGGTATGCTTGACTTCCCTTGTAGTAGGTCATTTAAAACCTCATACATGTTCTCTATCGTGGTTTCCAGCCTTCGAGTCTTTTTATGCACCTCGTGAATTCATCCTTGTAGAAGTGAGTCCTTGAGCTGGAACTTACCGGGCGTACCCCGGGTGCCTTGCCTGGCCAGTGCGTCGAGGGACCGGGGTCCTGGTGGCCTAAGCGTGGTGTCAACGGGGGCAGGTTAAGTGGATACACTAGTGGCTCTGAATGACCTCTGTTGGGCTGGATAGCTGGGGACGACACTTCCCTCTCCTCCCCTAGGGGAAGAGGTTCTTCTGGTCCACCTCCATGCTCGCACGGAGGGAGGTCTTTCTTGGAAGCCCTCTGCTCTACTTCGTCTCAGCGAACCTCAACCTCTTGTATTTTCCGTAGGCGTTTTGAACATCTTAACATCTTTCTTTGTTGGAAATAATGGAAGAACACTGGCTTGATGCTTTTTCTTCCCACAGACAGCGCCAAACTGTTGACGGTGAAATCTCGTCAACGAAATTAGGTCGAAAAACTCAAAGGTGAATGTGGTGATGTTTAGATAAAAACTTAGAATGAATTTATGGAAGGATCAACATAGATGAACAATGGAGTGAAAAGTGTATATTTCTTAATAGCCTCTGCATACAATGAATTTTCCAACCCCCTTTCTGGAGGGGTCATCATTTATTTATATTGGAGCTCTAATGGCTCATTTGTACATAGTGATCCCTCAGGACAAAATAGTACATGAGTACACTGTTAGGATAGCAGTTTCAGAGGTAGTGGTGTTAACACTAGTACATGGCCAGGCACCATGAGAATGTCTCCACTACTTGACTGTACGAATGTCAGAGGAGTGGTGTAGGTGGTAGTGGTGTCGACTCTAACATCTGGTTGGGAGCATGCAGGCCATGTCTTCTCTCTCAGTGCTCCAACTACTTGTCTAGCAAGAGTGCCATGGTCGGGCGTACGGGGTCTTAAAAGTCATACCCCGTACAAGGTAGGACTAACATGACCATCCTGAATCATACTTGGGCTTTCACTTCTAGATGGTGGGGTTTCCATAGGTCTCCATAGGAGATGCACCTTGAGGTGAATGGCGCAAGATGCTCCCACGCGAGGCCCTCGTGACACAGCCGTGGCGAGGCTAGGCGAGGCCGTTTGCTGAGGGCCATGGCGCGCGAGGCGCTGAGGCTCGTGAGGCCATCTACTGAGGGCCATGGTGCGCGAGGCGCTGGGGCTCGCGAGGCCGCCTGCTGAGGGCTGTGGCGCACAAGGCGCTGGGGTTCGTGAGGCCGCCTGCTGAGGGCCGTGGCGCGCGAGGCGCTGGGGCTCACGAGGCCGCCTGCTGAGGGCCATGGCTCGCGAGGCCACCTGCTGAGGGCCATTGCGCGCGAGGCCCTTGGTGCATGGCCGAGGTGTTCATGGCGTGAGGCCCTTGGTTCGTGGCCAAGGGGTGCATGGCGCGAGGCCCTTGGTGCGTGGCCGAGTGGTGCATTGCGCGAGGCCCTCGGTGCGTGGCCGAGGGGTGCATGGCGCGATGCCCTTGTGCACCTGCCCTCTTGTGATGCGTAGCTTGGCCTCTTAGCCTGGCAATGCCATACTTCACGACTCACAAGGTGATGCTTCCCTTGGGACAATCTCCCTGTTTCACAAGACTTATAGGTCTGAGCCAGATAATGTGACTAAGTGACCTTTTGCCCTGTATTTTAACCATGTATTGGGGACTTTTTTCTTGGTTGATTTTTGGCATCCTCATAAGGGATAAGTAACATCTGTCTTTATGTCTTAGTGGAAGTTGTAGATTAACTCAGAAGCTTAAGGAAAAGAAAAGAAGAAGGAAAGAAAGAAAAACAGGACACTTAGAGTTATCTCTCTCTCTCATTCGGCTGGGTCATCTCTTCACCATTACTTGTGAGTTTTGGAGCTGGAATTCCAGAGTAAGCTCAAGATGGAGCTTAGGGCTAAGGACCTTGGTGAAGCTAAAAGCACTAGTAGGATTTAGCAAGTCAATTGAGGTAAGTTTTAAGGTTTCCTGATCTGTTTTTCTGTTTTTATTGTGGTGGTTTCTAAGTTTGATTTTTGGTTGGAATAAAGGGATATGAACCTGAGAAGTTGAAGGGCTTGAGGCTGATTGGATGCTAGGGATAACTTAAGGTCGAAATCCTCCATAGAAGGTAACAAGTTCTGGCTTTGATGTTCTAGGTATCTGTGTTTCTGGTTGAATCTTTCAGTTCTTGGGTTCAATGTGTGTTTCATAGTTTTATGATGCATGTGGTTAGGTCTTGTGTTATTGAGTTGTATGGGGTGAGATATAGGTGATGGTAGACAAAATTTGGTGTGTAATTGAGGGTTGGAAGGGTTCCAAGGGGTTTTGATTCGAGGAAAGTCGAAGAGGGAAAACAGGGTGTTGCTGGTTTGTGACTAGTGCTAGCCTTTAGGCGCTACAGCGCTAGGCTAGGGCTTCTTCGGCGTTTTAGTTCTGCTTGTAGCACTACAACGCCCTCCTTAGAGCGCTGTAGCGCTATCCTGTCTCCAGGAAGGGGTTTTTGAGCTTTTCTTTAGGGTTTTTGCCCGGAGGCTCGGGGTTTGATTCCACCACCCTGTTTGGTGGAATTAGGGCTTCCCGGGGGCTCGAGATTGGTCCCGAGGCAAGGTTTTGGATTTGAAGTTTGGTGGTGATTCTGATCTATGGCTGTGACTAGGTACGCGCTAAGGTTCAGATGAGATCGTTCTTGAGGATTAACTGAACGAGCTAGCGGGATCTAAAGGAAAGAAAGCTCTACCTGATTATGTGGTTAGGTTGGGACTAATTGTTCCCTATATCTGTATGCATTGTTGAGTGAATGTGAGTAACCATGTGAACATGATGGGACTAAGAGCTCCCTATATTTGTATATTATGGCATGGGACATGCGATAACCGGCCTAAGGGTGTCGGAATCAATATTTGCGCATAGGGCGCGGCTCGGCCACTGGTAGGTGAGGCAGCTTATTTATCACTTAGCTCGGTTATGCTGGCCGGAGTCAGTGAGTATTCCACTGGGGGCGGCCTAAGTGAGTCGAAGACAATGGGTTAAATAGAGGGTGCGACCTAAGGGCGCCGACCTTGAATATTACTTGATGGATGTGATAAGTTGTTGACTATGTATGTGAATATTGCATTATGGTTGTGATTTGCTGATTGTCTGGATGGCAAATTGTTAATTCGTTGAGTGTTATCACTGGTTGGATAAATATTATGGATTGCTGAATTCCTGGTTATGCGTTGTGGAACATTTGATTATTGATGTTGATCTTGCTTTGATATCATGCTTTCTTACTGGGCCTCGGCTCACGGGTGCTACGTGGTGCAGGTAAAGGCGAGGGTATGCTGAATCAACCATGAGTTGGAGAGCTCTGGGGGCAAGGTGTACATTGTCAGCTGCTCGGCCGCCACGGTCGGGGAATTGTACAGGAACGGAAACCTAAAATGTGTATTTTTCCATTAGAGTGGCTTGAGTTATTTATAACTTTTGAGATTTGCTGTAACTGAGTCATTTAAACCCTGTTTTAATACAATCACGTAGGGTGGTGCCCTGCAATACAAACTATAGAGCCACGCCCTGCTCTACGGGTACAACAATTTTCTTACCTATGTTCCAAGTTTCTCGAGCACCAATATCCTGAGCAGAGTCCCATTGTCCGAGCCTCATTGAAAACCTAGTCACAATGCATGATAACTCTATAAAAAAAAATTATTTGACCACTTTTTATGTGCGAATTATTGCTTAATTCTTGAGTTTTTAATTGATTTATTAAGTTTTTAAGTAATTTTGAATTTATTAGGTTTATTTTGATTTTATATATTTTTGTGTGTTTTTATAGTTATTTTTTTGTAAAATGTTATTTGAATTATTGTGTTTAGTTAGAAGTAAAAAATGTGTGTTTTATTTAAACTAAAATTTAAGTAAATTAAGTTTTAATTAATATTTTCATGAAACTTTTGTTGTATATTTTATTATTGAAAATATTTAGTTTGAATTTAATTTATGTTTATTTTGTAGAGAATTTGTTGTATTTTTACTCTTGAAAAGAAAGAAAAATGAAGGAAAATGTGGTATTTTCAAAGAAAAGAAGAGGAAAAATAGCATTTTTCAAAGGCCCAATGCCTGGCCCTCTTCTCTGCTGCCACCCAGCAGCTCCACGTGCCAACATAACTCAGCCTCCTGCTCTCCATCCGTGCACCTCCAAGCTTCCCCAGCTGCTCTAAACTCCACGGGCCAACCCACCCACCGAAGTACTTATCAGCCAGCCTCCAAAGCTCTACACACCAGGCCTGCCGCACTTCCCAAACCAGGCCCACGTAGCCTTCAGCTGCCACCGAAGCCTACGCCCATCCGGCCCACCACCGAAGCCCAGCCCACCAGCTGCCACCTTCCAGCTGCCCCAGCTAGACCCGTGCCCCCTCTTTCATTCAGCCCTGCTAGCCCAGCAAACAAAAGGAGCATGGTGTCTGGAGCCCAACAATTGCAATTTTGTCCCCTTGTCCCCTATGTCTAAAAATACCACTTTTTACCCAAACTTTTCTAAACATTTTACCCCAAAACATCATTATTACACACTATAATTTACCCCTATTTGCCATTTTATTCTTAATTTAATCAATTTAATTAATTTAAATTGATTATTTTAATACATTTTTTTGGCTATAAATAAGGGAGGATAGGCTTAATTTGGGAAGAGGTTACCATACCAAAGTTTCTACATTTCAAAACCTCTCTATTCTCTTCATCTTCTTCTTCTTTTTGGTTATTTTTCTATGTATTTTTAGAGGAACAATTTGGGGGTTTCTCCTCCAAATTTTCCTATTTATGCTTGTAATTTTTAGTGTGTATTTGCTATTCTAGTTATGAGTTTCTAATCTTTTTAAGATTATTAAGGTGATGATGAAACAATATGTAACTAGATAGTGTTTATTTTGTATGTTGATTTCCCATTTTGTGCAACAAAGTTTATGGATTTTTCTTCTTCAAATATCTTCTTTCATCTTAAATATCATGTATTTTGCACTGTTAGCACATATGTACACTTTGTTCTTCATTAGTGCAAAAACATAATATTCTTTGTGTAAGATGTGTCATTAAATTGTACACATTCATGCTTAGAACAAAAATATTATGTTTTGCCTTATAAATAATGTTCATTGATTTATTTGTTATTTCATTAGATTGATTTACACTAAATGCTTTGAAATTATAATTTTAAAACTGAAGATAAATCCTATATTTTTATGAATACTTGTGCTTAAATAGAATATCTAGTTTGAATAAGTGATGGTTTGATTAATTTCTACTATTACTAAAACATGGGAATCAATGTACTTATAAATATTATTGAACTTATATTTTGTGGATTCTATTATCTTAATAATCTTTATTTTACCATCTTGATTTCTATTATTAATTTATGTTTCTATATTGTCTTTAATATCTTTATTATTATCATTTAGTTTATTTTCTTGTCACAAATTCTCATCAATCTTTGGGGCTAGGTTAGAATTTATTAATTTTGGTTTAAAATAGTTTCCTTTTCGATTTTAGACAACTCATTTGTGTTCGATCTCGTGCTTACACGAACACTATATTCCATATACAATTCATGTGCTTGTGAGTATAAATATTTAAAACATACCCATTTTGGGTCTATCAATGCATCAAAAACATCCTTCCATCAAGTTCTAATCCATTAAATTACTTTGGGCTATAATTCTAGTCATTGGAACCTTGAATTCTATCAATCCTATTGATAAAATCCATCCCGAGTCTTAACTTTTGGGTTCTCGAGCCAAAAACATTCTCTGGGTCGAAAAAACCCCTTAGAGTCGTGGCCCCATGGCCTTGTGCCATGACCCACCTCAACAAGAGGCTCAGCCTCCTCATTCAGCAGACACGCGCCGTGGCCCAACCAAAGGGGAGCTGCAAGCTGCCCTTCATCCTGGCATCCGATCTGCTCTAGAGGGCCGCGACTCACCAAGAACAGTGTCATGGCCTGACCCCTTCGAACCAAGAAAATCCCCCATGTCAAGAACAAAAACCCAACCAGTTTAAGTAAAAATCAATCCTACAACTCAATTTAATTAGCATAGTAGTTCTAGAATGGTCCCAGCAACAAAACCTAACAAAAAGCTACCGTAAAGCCTCATCAAACCCCCAATTCAATCTTTAACTTCAAAGACCCAAGAAAAGTAAAACCCAGCCAAGAACTACATAATTTATTATCTAAAAAGATAATTCAAAGCTTACCTTAACCTCTGTCAAAATCCACAAGCCAAAACTGAGCTAATCCTCAAGTCTAGAGCTCTAATTCCATGCTTAAGCTTCAATGGTTCCCTTGGAAAAGTCTAGAGAAGACAAGAGGGAGAGAAAAGGGAGATAGGGTCGGTTTTGGGAAAATTCTAAGTGTTTCTTTTTTTTTATCTTATCTAACTTAAGTCACTTAAGCTAATCCCAAGGCTCGGGGTACCAAAAACGTCCCGTAGGGAAAAATGGTAAATTTCCCCGATATTCCCTCCTAAACGTTCTAACTTCAAATATATCTCCAAATATTTATTTTCATAACCCAATAACTCAATTAAATGTCTTTCACTCAAAATACCCCTTGACTCACCTCGAGTCCGGTATCGGGTCTCGTTGTGACTTCCTAGCGCTCCCTAGGATTGTCTCGGATCATGCATCACAAATATATCACCACTCACACGTGGTAGAGATCATAATTTTCAACAATATTGCATTTATGCCCTCAACCAGCTTAAATTACAAAATTTCCCCTAATAACCAAATGGGGTCCACATGCATATTTAATTCACATTAGCATGCATTTCTAATCACATACTCATCAAATTCACACATAAATATAATAAATCACTTATTTCCCTCTAGGCACGCTAATCAAGGCCCTAAGCCTTATTAGCAATTTTGGGATGCTACAACTATCCCCTCCTTACAGAAATTTCATCCTCAAAATTTCCTAAATAACTTTGGATACCGCTCCCACATATCTGACTAAAGTTCCCACGTCTGTATTATCAACAACAATGGTGCCTTTGGGATAGCTATGGTCGTAGCATACCACCAATTGATCCTCACATTGGAGGAGAGTTACATTTAGGTCCAGATCGGTGGGGTGGCGACTAACTAGCTTGTAGGGGTTGAAACGTATTAACCTAAAGCTAGCAGCAGCTCAATCTGACTCCATAAAAAGGCATGGGTTACTTTGGCCGCAGGGATCGGCCACTGCGCCAAAAGCAGCCCGTCCTGAATAGGAGGGAAGCTCGGGGATCACCTAAAGAGGAGCTCGGGTCCTCCGGGTCAGTGTTTGGCCCTCGCCGATCAGCTTACAGGCCAACATCGTGACATCGTTCACGAGTTGGCAATATTCTTCTTCCCTGGGGGAAATTCTAGACAAGTTCACATACTGACCCCCGAGGGTCACTGATTTTTCTGTCCTGGCAAATATGGCCGCAAGAAAAACAAACTCAATTAGGACGTGTTAAAAAATATATAAATATAAATTCACGAGCTGAATTTGCAAAGGTGGAAGACTTACGAGGTCGGTTGAAGTATCGGTGTTTGCAATTCTTTAAGCCATTCGACATAAAGAATAAATCTTTATAGTCGTTTGGCGGCTGGGAAGCTCGATGACAAAGGCGGAGCTGGGAAATCGCGTGAGGTAGTAAAACCCATCACCGCGTCCTCTCTGGTCGGGGTTTGCTTTGATTCCGAAAAAGAATAAAATATCTGTTGGAGAGGGGACCTCCCACTCATGCCTCAAGAACAAATATTTTAGTCCCGCCAAAAGTCTATGTGAATTTGGGGGGAGCTCGAAAGGAGCCAGTTTAACGTAGTGTAAGAAATCTATGAAATACTAGTCCAAGGGAAGGAAGGAACCAACCTTCAGATGCTCATATCTCGATGTTGTGAGTGAACAGGATTTTATTCACCTTCCCTAGAGTCTTGATTTTTGAGATTATATGCTCTACCTCAAAGAATGCATTGGGGTCGACAGGCGACCTGCTTCACTTTATCTTTGTGTATTGCGCAGATTTCTTCTTGGGAAGTGCCATCAGATCACCTGACAACAAAGCAGCCTAGTTAGTAGGGGACCTATGATGATCTATAACTATTTCATAAAGATACGAAGGATGAAATGGATTAGTTTCGTTATATGAGCTAAAGTTAGCCTTAGCCCCAGAACGTGATGCCATGCGATATCCTAGGCTACGCGCCTTAGTTTCTTAACAATCCCCAGATTATTCAGGATTCGCGTGTCAGAAATGTCAGAACCATTACTTTCCTTTGGAAAGCGGTTTAATGTGAAACCACTCAAGGAAGTGTAACCTTTAAGCTACCTGGTATTAAACCTAAAGACGCTTCAGTTTCCTTACCCCGAATGGGTATTCTTTAAACCAATTTACCATTAGGGTTACCCGGATTTACCCAGAAATTTCCCCATTTTTATGAATGTCTTATTTCTAAAATAAGTTTGGATTCACCCATTGAACCTAAATCGAACCCTATTTCCTATGAGCATTTAGAAATAGCCTAACGATAACTACAATGAACGTTGCAGAAGAACATTGTTCAGAACAAAAATCTCATTTGATAACGAAGAACAAAGAAAAAATGGAAAAAGAAGTCTCTTTGGACCATGAAGAATAAAGATACTTACAGGAAATGTGTTCGATGATTGGAGGATGTATGTCAGAAAATGACGACATCAAACACGAGTAGGAGCTTGGGGGGAAAATGTTGTACCCTAATTGTTATCCATTCAATCAGTTTGAGTACAGCTGGCAGATAAATACGTGGAAAAATAACCAAGTAGGATATCTGATTGTTATCCATGTGGACAGCTCAAGATTCATAATGGTCAGACCTAATGTTAGGTGTCGTGACTTTACCATGAACTAAGAATAAGATAGTTGTCAAAGTGCTAGCTCGTGAGAGAGATGCAGCTCATGGTGATTAAGATATAATGCATATTAAAGGATCCCCAAGGATTCAGGATGTGTTTATACGCTTATTCATGACCAGGCTGTCATATTTATTATCTGTGATAGCAGGAACATATTTATTATGTTATCAAATCATATCCCAACACAAATGGGATATGATTTTCTCTAAATATAGACTTTATGTAATTATGTGATTAACTCCCCCAGTTACCCAAACTTGTTCATGGAATTCCCCTATAAATACTAGGAATGTTGAACAGGAAGGGAGATCAATTATTCTGCATTACCGAAACTCTGCCAAAATAAAGAGAGAAACAATAATAATATTGACTCGTGGACTAGGTGGATTTTATCTACTGAACCACATAAAAGTTTTTTGTTCATGAGGGAATTCTTGTGATTTTCATTACGGTTTACCATTAAGCACTAATCTTCCCTTATTATTTCTCAATAAAATGTTGGCGAAGAACTGCGTCAACACATATAATCCCTAGTTTTCCTTAAATACTTTAGAATATGCTTAACTGGTATCCAATGTTCCGGTCCTGGGTTTGACTGATACCTGCCGACTACTCCCACTGCATAGCATAACAGATATTTGGTCTAGTACACAACATAGGATACATCAGACTTCCAACTGCAGATGTTTATGGAACTTTTCTCATTGCATCTTCCTCTTCAATAGTCTGGGGAGACTGCTTTTTTGAAAGATGAGTTACATGGTGGGACGGTAGATATCCTTTCTTGGAAATTTTCATTGAGAAACGTTCAAGCACTTTATCAATGTAAGCTGGTTAAGATAGAGCTATGAGTCTTTTCTTTCAATCTCTGATAATCTAGATACCTAGAATATAACTTGCTTCACCCAAATCCTTCATCTGAAATTGAGTGTTCAGCCAATTCATCACATCTGACAATTTCATAAAATTGTATCCAATGAGTAAGATATCATCTACATAAAGAACCAGGAATACCACTGTTGACGCAGTTCTTCGCCAACAGGTAATTAAGAAAATAAGTGGAAGGGATTAGTGCTTAACTATGAACCGAAATAGATGAATGATCTTTGTAAATGAACTGGTGACACAATTATGTTTTTTAGGTTGTTCAAAGGTTAAAATCCTTCTACTCCACCAGCCAATATTATTGCTATATGCTTGGTATTCTTTTACAGGGTATTTCCTCATACAATAGAATCCAACCCTTTGCAACTCCCAGGGTCTCCATATTTATAGGAGAGGGCACCTGGGAGTTGGTAAGAAGGTCATCCCGTGAACTTCTTACCTATCATGTCAACTCTGTGACATTCATGATTAATTCCTAAAACCTGACACATGAAGTGTGGTCTAATCAATAGGTAAGGGGGATAATGGGCCGCATGGCCCAACCCAGTCGTGGGTGTCTGAATACGCACGTTCATGATGCGTGTTCGAGAAGTCAGGGATATATCAGACACGTGATGTCTGATATATGCACGTTTACCTTGCATGGTTGACTTTATAAAAGGTCATAGCCTCCAACTCTAGCTAGTACCACGATCTGGATGCTTCCCTCGACCTGTGGCCTTCAGAGTCCAGACTCAGTCCTTAAGTAATCTTGGCGAGCCTTTGGATACCCCGAGCTAATGAGGTAGGACCTGACAACAACAGCTTCGGTCACGGGGGATCCATGTGGCTAATATAATTTAGGCCGTATCTCAGCTCGCTAATAGCCCGTGGGAAAATCAGGGTGTACATTTGCCCCCCAAGCCCCTGCTCATGGTACACGACGTCGTGTAGGGCCACAGTAGGGTCTTTTAGGTTTCCCCATGAGCTCTTCATATTCCAAATTTTACGCAGGCGCCGAATACGTGGAACATCATGGTTGGTGACGGTACGTCTTCCGAGAACCGCATTAAATAGCCTAGCCTATACTCAGCCGTCGTCTCGCCTTTCGAGTGGAGAGCTTTGGATCCCACATCAGGGCAATCCAATGGCCCCTCTCACGTGGCCTTTCATGTATATAAAAGGGGTGGCCACCTTACGCATGGGCCACCCGTTCATTTGAAATTTTTCAGAATTTTTCTTCTTCTTCTCTCTTCTTCTTCTTCAAAAGAAAAAAAGCCTCTTCTTTTCGGTCGCCATTCCCAGCACTCAAGAAGTTCAGGTGTAAGGGCTCCCTTGAAGCTTTGGTATCAACTACTCCGACGAGGCCCTAACTCAGATGACCCCTTCATCCTCTTCTCAACCAGAACACTCCGTAAGTCCCCTGACTGCATGTTTTGAAATTATTTTTCACTGTAGCCTAGGTAAATATTTACTGTAGCCGCATGCAAGGTTTTGTTGGTTTTTTGTGGGCATGAAGGGAGAAAGCCTTTAGGTTAGGTTATCTCTTGTAGTAGAAAACCATTCAGGAACACGGTTTATAGGGTGCATTTTCTGGGGAAATTTTTTGGGTAGGATTTTTGGTATGCTTGTTTAAAATATCCACTATTTTGGGAGCAAAACCAGGTACCTTAGGGGACACGCTTCACAGGCGGTTTTGCCTCTCTTGCCTACTGAAACTTTCCTTCCAAGGCAAATTTTTATCCTGACCCTCCTGACATAAGAATTTCGAGTAATCGGGGATCTGTTGGGAGCACAGGCGCGTGTTCATAGAACTGTGTGGTCTCACTCTCCACGGGCTGAGATTACCTCAGCTCGTTCAAAGGAAACACTTCTCTTGATTCTTCCTTATGCTTAGGTCGCCTTTTCTGAAAATCTTTTCTTTTGTTCGCTAGGCGACCAGATAACACCCAAGAAGAACGCTCCAAAGAGGACCGCTGGTGATGACGGACTCCTCAATCCCTGTCATCGGGCCGGCCGTGGAGGAGGAGCTCGAGGTGGCGCTCGATGCTTTCTTCAAGGCTGAAAGGATCATCTCGAAGATCACTGACAAGGGGAAAGTGAATAAGTTATTCCTTTCCCATGGCATCGATCTGGGGAGGGGCGCCCTGATCGCCCGACCTCCCGCAGAAGGTGAACGGAGCTGCGCGCCGCTCGACGAGGAGTTCGCAGCTTGGAGTGACGAGCACTTCAAAGCCGGGGCTTTCCTCCCGCTGCATCAGTACTTCGCCGACTTCCTGAACTACATGAGGTTGGCTCCTTTCCAGCTCCCCCCCAACTCCTATCGTTTGTTTGCGGGGTTGAGATATCTGTTCTTGAAACAGGAGTGGGAGGTCCCCACTCCGGTAGATATTTTATTCTTTTTCTGCCTCAAAGCCAGCTCGGAGCAGTGGGGGCGAGGCGAAGAGTTCTATTACTTAACCCGGTTTCCAAATACGGTTGCGGTCATCGAGCTACCCAGCCACCCCAATGACTTCAAAGACCAGTTCTTTATGTCAAAGGGGTTTTGTAACTGGGACTTGCACTACTTCAACAGTCCTCATAAGTACCTTTCATCCTTAGCTCGTAAGTTAAGTATCAGTTAGCTCCCCCTTGTATCCATTTTTGACTTAGAGTAATTGTACAGCTATCTTCGCTAGGACAGAGAAGTCTGTGATCGTCGGGAGCCAGTACGAGACACTGGCAGGCTTGCCCCCTTATGAAAAGGACAATCGCCAGCTCGTGACAGACGAGACGATGCTGGCCTACAAGCTGATCTCCCCAAGCCAGACTCTGAACCTGAGGAGGCCCCGGGTGCCTCCCCTAGCTCGCGAGATGAGGCCTATCCCCGTGGAGGAGGCCGCGGGGGATGAGGATAAGGAGGACGAGGAGGACGAGGTGACCCTCGTGAGGATGAGGAAGCGGGCGCTGGAGGTCTCCCAAAGAACGGACGAGGAGAGGATCCAGTTCGGAGCAGCTGCAGGTCCTTCCGGTCAAGGTAACCCATATATGTTTAGGAACTTAGATAGGGCCACTGCAGACCCCCGGCTAGCTAGGTTCAATCCCAAACAGCTCGTCCAACACCATCGAAGTGACCCAGACTTTGATCAAACCCTGCTCCATTGCGTCGACTAGCTCGTGTTGGATTACGAAAGTAGCCGCCCTAGGGGTACTATAGTTGTAGACAACACTATAGCCTTTAGGTCGGTCCTATTCGAGGAGTATGGGACCGACCTTCGGTCATGGCCATCACTCCGGGAGGGTGTCGTGACTCCGGGTCTTAGGCAATACGTAGAAGAGTCTAGTCCTGAGACAGCCTCGAATCTAGAACCCGCGCCAGCTTGAGAAGTAATTGTCTTAGATTCCCCCGCAGAAGCTCCGGAACTGATGGTCGTGACCATAGATTCCTCTTCTAGCTCGGGGGGTAGGATTCCCTTTAGTATATATATATACTTGAGTTTCACTTTTTTTTCCTTGTTTTTGTTTTTGCATGACTGCTTACTGACATATTGATGTTGTCTTTGTTTTTCCAGAGGAGATGTCTCAGCCCAAGGGAAAAAATCTGCGAGCTATGTTCACCGGAGGGAACTCCTCAGCTAGGGCTTCTGGGCCCAAAATGAAGAAGCTCTGCGTGGCAAAGAAAGCCGCTGGGACCCCAACCAAGTCCCCTGCAAAGGGGAAAGAGCAGACCCCAGCTGCCCAGGCCGAGGAAACTACACCTCTTGCTATAGTGGAGAACATGCCCCCACCACCTCCGCGAGCTCCGGCCTTTGTCCGGGACACAGGGGCGGAGCTCGGGGCCTTGGCAACTGCGCCCCCCGAGGTACGTATCCCGGTGGACCCCCAAGACCTGAGAAGATTCCAGATGTCTTTCGGGGGACGGTGTATTAGACGGCGAGGTACGCCGTCAACCACTTCTACCGCTTCAATGAGAGAGAGCTGTGGGCCATCGAAACAAGGAGCCCGGTGGGCGTAATGGAATCTTCATTGGGCATGGCCCTAATGGTAAGCTGACCTTACCCTTTTATGATTTTTGATTATCATGCCTTGCCCTGTTTTTCCTTTTTTTTTTTTTTTTCTAAGGCAGTTGCTTCTCCGTTTTTGAAGAGCGTCTTGGCCCTTCCTTGGAGCATAGCCAGGACCATGGCCCAGCTTGAGGATATGAGGGGCGAGCATCAGGCGGTTGTGGCCACCCATCAAACTTCCTTTCAGACGGCCTAACAGAAAGAAAAAGAAGCCAAGGATACCCTGACGGCCGTGCAGGCAGAGCTGGAAGAAGCCCGTCCCAAGCTTCAAGAGGCCGAGGCTACCAAAGTCGCCCTTGCTGCCGCGCTGGTCGAGCTAGACTCTGTGATGGCCGGGGTCGAGGAGGCTAAGGCCGCCTTGGAAACAGAGAAGGTAGCATCCAGCACCGCCATGGAGGACATGCTCTACCACTGCTGGGCCTATAACCCGGACGATGACTTCTCCTTCTTAGGAGCGGACGGGGAGGTCTTCCTGGAGGGGTTCAAAGCTCGCCTCCAGCAAGAGGCAGCTTCTGAAACTGGGGAGGCATCCATTGTAGCCGAGCAGGAGGGCGAGACAGTGACCTCCACGGAGCAGCCTGGTGGAGCTTAGGGCCTTTCTTTTTCGCACCCATTCCTTTAATATTCTTTTTTTTTTTTTTGTAACTTTGCATGAGTTTTTTTTTACCTCGAGACAATCGGCTTTTATAAATTTTTTCCTTTGATTGGTTTATTTCCTTTTGCCTTTAGGCATTTATGTTACTTCTTTGAAAAACTTAGCTCGCATTAATTTTTATCAATTTCTTGTGATCTTTAAGAGAAACAACGATCGATTGATTTAAATTAACTTCTAAGTTTTATGACCTGGTTATGTCCGTGAACTTAGTTTGAAAACTTAGTTCGCGATAATTTTTATCAATATCTCGTGCTCTTTAAGAAAAAGAACAATCAATCGATTTAAATTAACTTCTAAGTTTTATGACCTAGTTATGTGCAGGAACTTAGTTTGAAAACTTAGTTCGCGTTATTTTTTATCAATATCTCGTGCTCTTTAAGAAAAACAATGATCAATCGATTTAAATTAACTTCTAAGTTTTAAAACCTGGTTATATCCAGGGTAGAGCTTAGTTCGCGTTAATCCTTTTTCAAAATCTCGTGTTTTATAAGAAAAACAACGATCAATCAATTTGAATTAACTTCTAAGTCTTTAAGGCGACCTGGTTATATCCAGGCACCATATGCCCCCCAAGTAACTAGGAAAGGGTCTTTCGTGGTTACTTTAGATTACACTTGTAAACATGTACAATCATAAACGAAAAGTTAATTCTCATTGATTAATACATAAAAAATGGCCTTTTAGGCCTTACAAGGGGGGTCATTGATAATATCTTTTCAAATGGATGGCATTCCAAGTTCGCGGGATTGCCCCTCCATCGAGCCGAGCTAATTTGTAAGTTCCTTCTTTAATGACCTCGATGATTTGATATGGCCCCTCCCAGTTCGGTCCCAATACTCCATCTTTGGGATCCTTGCCGGCTAAGAAAACGCTCCTGAGGACCAGGTCGCCTATGCTAAAGGCGCGCTTTTTGACTTTTGAGTTGAAATAACGAGTGATTTTTTGCTGGTAATGTGCGAGCTGGAGTTGCGAATCTTCTCGTCTTTCATCAACCAAGTCAAGGGAAGCGCAAAGTAGCTCGTGGTTGCAGTCCTGGTCATATGCCTGGACTCTATGCGAAGGTACCTTAATCTCCACGGGGAGGACCGCTTCACTCCCAAAATTCAGGGAGAAAGGAGTATGACCCGTAGGAGTCCGGTGCGAGGTCCGGTATGCCCACAGAACCTGGGGGAGCTGTTTTGGCCAGACACCCTTGGCTTCGTCTAGTCTCTTCTTGAGGCTCGCCTTTAGAGTCTCATTGACGGCCATTTTCCTGAGGATAAGCCACCGATGAAAAGCTTTTCCCGATCCCGTACCTTTCGCAAAATTCGGTGATTAGGTCGCTGTCGAACTGAGTCCCATTGTCGGAAATGATCTTCTTGGGCAGTCCGAATCGGCAGATAATGCTCTTAACCACGAAGTCGAGGACTTTTATGGAAGTTATCGTCGCCAAAGGTTCTGCCTCAGCCCACTTCGTAAAGTACTCGATGGCCACCACAGTGTAACGGACCCTGCCTTTTCCAGTAGGGAGGGCGCCAACCAAGTCGATCCCCCAAACTGCAAATGTCCATGGGGAAGAGATCATCTTCCGCTCGACTGGGGGAGCTCGGGCAACTGTGGAGAATCGCTGGCACTTGTCGCACTTCTTGACATACGAGATTGAGTCCTTGGACAGAGTGGGCCAGTAATATCCTTGCCTTAACACCTTTAGGGCCAAGCTTTGCCCCCCAGTGTGATCCCCGCAAAAACCCTCATGCACTCCCTACAGGATGGCCTTTGCTTCGCCTGGAAGAACACACCATAGGAGAGGTAGGGAGTTCCCACGTTGGTACAACATCCCATCTACCATTGTATACCTTGGGGCCTAGTACAGTACTCATCGCGCATCATTACGCCCTTCAGGCAGCTTCCCCTCAGTGAGATACTCAAGGATGGGGGTCATCCAGGTTGGCCTAGCGTCGATCATCTCGACCTCCATCCTGACTTCCTATATACTTGGTTTCTCCAAGAATTCTACCAGCACTAACCCCAAAGCCTCCGTCTCCCCGGAGGTGGCGAGCTTGGCAAGAGCGTCTGCGTTAGCGTTCTGTTCCCGAGGTATCTACTCAATTGAGCCTCGCCCAAATGTGGACAGCTCGACCTTTACCTTCGCTAGGTAGGCAGCCATCATGGGTCCTCATGCTTGATATTCGCCCAGAACCTGGTTTACCACGATCTGGGAGTCACTGAAGCACTAGACGGAGGCCTCGTTGTTGGAGGCCTTGAATCTGAATCTCAGCGCCGAGTGGAATCTATGTCCCTCAGGGGATATGAAAATGATTCCAGCCCCGAAGCCGTTCTAATTGGATGAACCATCCACGAAGATCCTCCACGACGCCTGGGCCGAGGTGAGCTGGGGTGAGTCTTCTACAGGATCCTCACGGAATCATGCGCACTCTACTAAAAAATCGGCCAGGGCCTGACTTTTTATAGCAATTCGTGGGGTGTACAAAATCTCGAACTGACTGAGTTCGATAGCCCACTTTAATAGGCGTCCCGATGCTTCAGGTTTTTGCAAAACCTGCCTTAAGGGTTGATCGGTTATGACGTGTATTGAGTGGGACTGTGTAACGCCCTACTACCTTAGAGCCATTACTTAGTGAGTTTAAAACAGAAATCGTGCTTTTGACTGACTCTACGTGGTTTCTAAAACCAAAAGTGTGACTAAACCAGAATTTAAGGCTGTACTCTTTGAAAATGTTTAGTTTCATTGAAAACATTAAGTATCAAACATCTGGGATCCCAAAAATAAGGTTTACAAAATATTTACAACTCAAAAATAGATTTACACCAGGTTAACTATCAAAAGAATAAGTTAATACAGCCATATACAAAATGCCCCCAACCAAAGCAGTCGGGCAGGCCAAACATGTACGCGCCGCCCCCACGCTCTCCATACTCATGGTCGGTTGACTGACTCCTTGCTTTTACCTACCACACAGAGCACCTGTGAGCTGAAGCCCAGCAAGAAAACCCAAATAGTACATAACATATGCATAGAATATAGCTGACATAACCCACTGATAAATAGGAAAACCATCAGACTGAACAAGCACGGCCATGCCGCCCCAGAGGCCTTACCAAAGCCTGGGGTCTCGGTCCTCACCGTAAGGATAACTCATGTATCCCTTTGGTCCCACCCTGGCTATAAGCACCCCATGTGCTGAGTGTTACTTCCGGCCCGAAGGCCGTACCCGGCCTTCGCCGCTCTCGGCCTTAGCCGTTCATTTCATTATACTCACACATATCGTACCTTTAGAAATAATCATTCAAACATATAATAACTCATTTAAGGTTATACATTGGCACATAATACAATCTAGGGCCATGCCCTGCAATAGCACTGTGGGCCCATGCCCTGATCTCGGGTGTTACGGTTTTCTTACCTTTAAATTCGATAGCCTTGATCACCTGACTCCTTGAGCACGATCCTACTCGAGCCCTAGCGCTTACCTAAGAAAAATCCATAAGTCAAAGTCATTACCAAACCTCAAGTCCAAAACCTAGCCTCGGGACCAATCTCGAGCCCCCGGGAAGTCCTAGATCCCCAAAACAAAGTGGTGGAATCGAGCCCCGAACCCTAGGTCAAAATCCCTCAACAAAAACCCAAAAATCCCCTTCTGTGAACAGTGCAGCGCTACAGCACTCTAAAGAGGGCGCTGTAGCGCTACAAGCAGAACCACACCCCCCAGAACAGGGGCTACAGCGCCCACTGACTAGCGCTGTAGCGCTAGTTGCAGACCAGAAATGCCCAAAATCGCATCCTGCGATTTCCTTCTACCATTTCAACCCCAAACTTGTCCAAATCTTTCCCAAGCCCAAAAACAAACTTATCAACACCTCACACTCATCCCAAGCATCCCAAGAACCCATACCCCAAGCTCAAGCAACCAAAAACTCAAGATCCACCATAATGAACCCTCAAACCAGAAATTCATTCAAACGTCAAAGATAAGGTCTTAGAAATCATACCGTAGATAGAAATTCGACCTTGAGTTGAACCCTAGACCTCCTTAACTTTCTCCTTCACAACCTTGACCTGATTTCCCCAAAAATCCCATCTATTTAGCTCAAATACACAGCTCAAACTAGTCAAGCCCTAAAACTGAAATCTCCAAGAACTTACCTCAAATTTCTGATGTGATCTTGCTAATCCCTTGCCAATCCTCAAGTCTAGCTTAGGATCCTTGATGCTCAGCCTACCCTAGCTCTCCACTGAGCTTAACTCCAAGAAAAATGAAGGAAAATGGTGGGAGAGCCACAAACCGATTCTTTTGGAACAAAACCCTTCAGCTTTTCTCTCTTTTCCTTTTTCTTCCTTCTTTCTTTCTTTTTCAGCCTTAACTCTTTTTCTACAAAATCCACTAAGTATAAAGCCCCCTTTAACTTATCTCTAACAAGCCTAAAGACCAAAATTCCCTCCTTAATAATTCTAAACCTTTTTTCCCATAAAGGGACATTTTAGTCATATTACTCAAATTCCCACTAATTCCTCAAGTGTTCCTAATAATTCCCGCTCGCTACCCAATACCTGATTACTCACCAAATATACATTCCTCATCATCAAGATTAACCTCAATATATTTTCCAAATCCTCATATAAACTCCCCAGGCTTAACCCAAGCCGGGTATAGATTCCCGCTTTGACTTTTCCGCTAACCCGCTCATTCTAGGATCGTCTCGAGTCACAGATCACAGATATCAACACAATCATGCCCAAAATCGCCAAATTACAATTATGCTCTTTCTAAGATAATCAGGTCTACATGCATACTAAATCACATAGTCATGCATCTCAAATAATCAAATTGTCATATAACATGCATTAAATCATAATCATGCATTAAACTTATTAAAGTCACACACAAAATCCCATTATGCCCTCCAGGCACACTACTCAAGGCCCTTAAGCCTTAATGGCGAATTTGGGTCGTTAAAGACTGGAAGTACGGCCTGAGCTTTCGAGAGGCCGTGATGAGGTAGAACACCAATTTTTCCATCAATGGGTATCGGGATTCAGCCCCGAGAAGTCTCTTACTGATGTAATAGACAGGTTTCTGAACCCGGTCTTCTTCTCGGACCAATACGACACTAGCTGCATCCTCTGTGATAGCTAGGTAGAGAAAAAGGGGCTCTCCTGCCTTTGGTTTGGATAATACGGGTGGCTCGGCCAGATGTGCCTTCAGATCGTGAAAAGTACTTTCACACACTTTTGTCCATTCGAACTTCTTATTTCCTTGGAGCAGGTTGTAGAATGGTAGGCACTTATTGGTGAATTTTGAAATAAACCGATTGAGGGCTGCCACCCTTCCTGTCAGGCCTTGGATGTCTTTGCGCGACCTGGGTGAGGGAAGCTCGAGTAATGATCTGATCTTGTCGGGGTTTGCCTCGATTCCCCGGGTATTGACGATGAAGCCCAGGAATTGTCCAGATGCGACTCCAAAAGTGCACTTCTGTGGATTAAGCCTCATGTCATACTCCAGTAATATCTTGAAGCATTCCTCCAGATCAGAAACATGGTTATCGGCAGTCTTCGACTTGACTAGCATGTCGTCAATGTACACTTCCATGTTCTTCCCGATCTGATTGGTGAACATTCTATTTACTAACCTCTGTTATGTAGCGCTGGCATTCTTCAGCACGAATGGCATGACCTTGTAACAATAAATGTTAGTCAGGGTCATGAAGCTGGTGTGCTCCTGGTCCGCCAGATTCATGGTGATCAGATTGTAGCTTGAGTACGCGTCCATAAAGGACATGAGCTCGTGCCCCGCCGTGGAATCCACCAATTGGTTGATCCTTGGCAAGGGAAAACAATCTTTGGGGCAGGCTTTATTCAGGTCGGAGAAGTCGATGCAAGTCCACCACTTCCCGTTGGGCTTCGAAACCAGCACGGGGTTGGCGACCCAAATCGGAAACTTGGCTTCATAGATAAAGCCGCATTTCTTGAGCCGGGCAACTTCTTCCTCTTAGGCCTCAGCCCGGGTTGTTCCCAGGCACCTTTTCTTCTGGGACTTCGTAGGAACGCTCTTGTCCAGATAAAGGGTGTGCATGATGACATTTGGACTGACTCCCACCATGTCCTCGTTTGACCACGCAAACACATTCAGGTTATCTTGGAGAAATCTGATCAGCTCCGCTTTCCTCTTGTTACAGAGGTTTTTCCCGAGCTTGACCATCCGTGAAGGGTTCTGCAGATCGATGTTTTCTTCCTCAAGCTCTTCAATAGCCTGGAGCTCGGACTTATCCTCGCCTATTCGGGGGTCAATATCCTCACTTAAGATGATATTTTCCCCTTCGGTGCTCTGAGGTCAACTAAAGGTTCCTAATATTCCTCTCCTCCACCTTGGATGGCCATTGCTAGCTGCCCAGGTTTCGATTTTCCCTTCATGGAAATGCTGTAGCATTCCCTGGCAGTGAGCTGATCGCCACAGACCGTGCATATTCCAGTGGAAGTAGGGAATTTCATCGCGAGGTGGCGAACGAAGGTGATGGCCTCAAAAGCTATAAGTGAAGGTCAGCCCAAAATAGCATTGTACGCAGCGGAGTAGTCGATGACCACGAACTTGAGGAGTTTTGAGACTGTTCGAGGCCCTTCTCCTAAGGTGATCACCAGCTCGATAGTCCCTATAGCCACTGATCCTTCTCCCGAAAAACCATACAGCATCATGGAGGTCTCCTTCAGCTCGGCGACAGACAAACCCATCTTCTCTATTGTGGACCGGAATAGAAGGTTTACCGAGCTCCCATTATCGATCAGCACTCTCCTAACCCTCTGATTAGCGAGTTGCACTGCTACGACGAGAGGGTCGTTATACAGGAACTGAACATGGTTGGCATCTTCTTCAGTAAAAATAATTGGCTGTCTCTCTAATCGCTGCTGCTTTGGCAGACGCTACTCCGGGATGAACTCTACTCCGTTATGCGCCTTGAGTTCGTTTATGTACCTCTTCTGGGCACCCCTGCTCACGCCGGCTAAATGCGGACCTCCAGAGATTGTGGATATCTTTCCTCCTATCACTAGAGGAGGGATATCTTGATCTATCCGAGACCCGGACTGACTGGCCAGGACTTCTGGAGCAGGTCAACTTGCTGGAACCCTGTTCCGCGCGTACTGAGCCAAGGGGTCGACTCTGATGAGAGTTTCAATCTCATCTTTGAAATGCCTACAATCATCAGTATTGTGGCCAACGTCGTTGTGAAAATGGGAAAACTTGGAGGTATCCCTTTTCCCCTTCTGGTGCTTTAACGTCTCCGGCTTCTTCCAGGGGAGGCGAGTAGAATTCGCCAGGAATATGTTCTCCCTAGAGTGGGTGAGCTCTGCATAAGTCACGTAGACCGGCTTAAATTTTTCTACGGACTTATTCTTCTTTGGGCCGTGCTGGTTTCCCTCGCCGTTCCCCTTTCTTTTGCCTCCATCGAACAGGTTATTCTGCGTAATGTTTTGGGTCGCAGTCGCAACCTCCGTTCTACTCCAGCGGGCTGCTCAGGGACCTGGCTGGTCCCTGTAGCTGAGGCCTCGGCCTCCCCCAAGTTGATCCATTCCTGGGCCCTATTTAGGAATTCGGTCACTGAGCTAACTCCCTTCATTTGTATTTTTTTCCAGAGTCCCCCTCCGACGAGGATTCCAGTCCTCAAGGCCATGAGCTTGGAGCTGTCATTTGCATCTCTGGCCCGAGCAGCGACGTTCGCGAACCTACTCAGGTAAGCCTTCAGAGGCTCATCGGGCTGCTGCCTCACGTTAGCCAGAGAGTCGGCCTTGACGCGGGCAACCTGGTAGACTCGGAATGCCCTTTTTGAAGTCAGCCGAGAAAGTTTTCCAGGAGCTGATTGATTGTCTTTTGCTTTGTTTGAACCACTTCCTGGCTGGTCCAGTCAGTGTGGAGGGAAATATCAGACACCTCAGCTCAGGGCCAATGTTGTGGGCCATCATCAGGGTGTTGAACATCCCCAGTTGATCCACCGGGTCTCCAATCTCCATTGAATTTGGACAGGTGTGGCATACGGAAACCGGTTGGGTAAGTCGTTGCTGCTATGCTGGGGGCGAAGAGTTCCAGCTCGTCCCCAGAATCATACTCGTCATTCTCTTTCTCCAACAAGAGCTTCCTCATTAGCTCCTCCATCTGAGCCAGGCGCTCGAGGGTTTTGTCCTGGTGTCCTTGGTTATTCCGGGGCTGCTCAACAGCTTCGGATCCACTGTGTACATTTGGTGGGTTATTGCCCCTCCTATCTTGAGATAGGTTACTTGGGGCGTTCTCGCCGTTACGCACATCGGACAGGTCTCCCCCTGAGCGAGCATGGCTGCCACCTCCTTCTGGCTCTCCTCTATGAGAGTTAAGGCGATCTTGAAGGTCGCCCCCCTGGGTGGTTTGAGGACTTTGTGCCGAGCTTAAACGTTGACGCAGGTCTCCGCTAAAAAGGTCACTCCGGCGACCATCGGTCCAGTAGCTCCTGTTAGAGAAGCTCGGAGTCCACCTTTGGGGGTGAGGATCCGAGCTCTCTCTCGGCACCCTGCTACGCCGGGAAGGTCCTGCAGACTGCGAGTTTCTCCTAGTGCTTCCATAAGCTAGAATATCTCGGATGGGCCGAGGAGGAGACAGATATCTTATTGGAGACAGAGGATGCCTGACCGGAGATGCAATCCTAGTTCTGTCAGGGCGGATCAAGTTAGGTGGGGCCCTGCCAACCTGCGGGTCCCGCGCCTGGCGATCTGGACGAGGCGTAGGACGGCTGGTGGGGACGGGCTGATGCTGTGAGCCCTCCCCGAATCTCCTTCTGGAATTCCCTCGAGCTCTCCTGGGCGCGCTCGAGGCTGGTTGTGAACTGGGAGTTGGAGTTCGGACCGAACGACTATACTGTTGTTCGGCTCTAGGCATTTCATCGAAGTTTGCCTCTCGACGGTGCGATGAGGGAATAGAGTTGGATGTCGTAGGTCTGTCCGAGCGACTAGGCCTTTATCGATTACCCCGGCAGGACTTATGAGTCTCGCCTTGCCTATTTCCGACGTTAGCGTCGGTTGTAAGAGGGGGTATTCGGGCCAACACCTCATTTATCTGCTGATTAGCTTTCACTAGTTGGCTCCTCAACTGAGTGTTCTCCATCTCTACCGCAGTGTAAAAATCTGGGTTTGGATTAGGTGGCCGGGGCGCCGAACTTCCAGTGTCATCTTGGCCCACCGGCTGTTTGCCCGGCGGCTGCTGGACCTCAGGAATTTGTCCACCGGGGATGGAGGCATGATGAGCCTCCTGCCCATCATGTTATTCTGCCTCGTTACCGTGTCTTGATCGAGTGGTCACCATAGTTGGATGTTTGTGATAGCACCAATCTAACTAGCTCTCAATGAAAGCACCAAACTGTTGACGCGGTTCTTCGCCAACAGGTAATTAAGAAAATAAGAGGAAGGGATTAGTGCTTAACTATGAACCGAAATAGATGAATGATCTTTGTAAATGAACTGGTGACACAATTCCATTTTTTAGGTGGTTCAAAGGTTAAAATCCTTCTACTCCACTAGCCAATATTATTGATATATGCTTGGTATTCTTTTACAGGGTATTTCCTCACACAATAGAATCCAACCCTTTGCAACTCCCAGGGTCTCCATATTTATAGGAGAGGGCACCTGGGAGTTGGTAAGAAGGTCATCCCGTGACCTTCTTACCTATCATGTCAACTCTGTGACATTCATGATTAATTCCTAAAACCTGACACATGAAGTGTGGTAAGGGCAAAGAGAAAGAGAAAGTCAACCAGCCATGAGTACGGAGAGCGTGGGGGCGGCGCGTACATGTTCGGTGGTTCTCTGTGTTGCAGGTAAGGGCAAAGAGAAAGTCAACCAGCCATGAGTACGGAGAGCGTGGGGGCGGCGCGTACATGTTCGGCCTGCTCGACTGCTTTGGTTGGGGATATTTTTGATAAATGGTTGTACAAACCCTAGTTTTGATGGTTAATTACTTATAAACTTGTTTTGAGTTGTAAATATTTTATAAACTGAATTATGGGATCCCGAATGTTAAACTCTTGAACTTTTAATGAAATAGAGTACTTTTTAAAGATTACAGCCTAGACTTTCACTTAATCACACTTTTGTTTTAAAAACCTCGTTTAGCGAGTTTATTGCAAATTCTAACCTCACTTAGTAACGGCTCTAAGGTAGTAGGGCGTTACAATTGTCTTGTCATCTTTTTGCTGTTGTTTTGTCTTTATAACCATGGCCTTTGGATCTTGTACTAATCAAATTAGACGACCCAAATTAACTTACGCAATTTACATACAAATATGGTAGGCAATTTTCAGGTTTCACCACCTTTCATTTGAAAATTTTCTATATTTTCTCTCTTCTCTATTTCTGAATCCTTCTTCTTTCTCAGAAAAATCCAAAAACCGTTCGTTGCACCCAGTTACTCAGAAGTCTTCCAAGAACTTTCCCCTGCAAACTACTTTTTTCTATCGAAGAAAATACTGTAAGTACCTCGTCTTTTGGTTTTGAAGAAATTTTCCTTTTACTAGTCCTTTTTTTCGCATGGAACCGTAGTCAATGTTAGGCTATCTCCCAATTGTTTTTAGCAATTAGGCTTCAATTTAGATTCAATGAGTATGTCGTAAAATTTCTTTGGAACTACGATATTCATAAAACTAGGTAATTTATGGGTAGAGTTGGGTAATCCATGCCGAATTTAGAAAATACCCATTCGGGATATAAATGATGAAAAGATTTTAAGGTTCAAACCAGGTTGCTTAGGGGTCACACTTCTTGGGGGGTTTTGCACTAAACCGCCTCCCGAGGAAAGTAGTGGCCTGACATTCTGACACATAGATCCTTAAATATAAAGGGTATGGGAGGAAACCGAGGCGTGTAACTTAGGGTAGCACGTGACATCATGCGATGGGGTTGAGGCTAACTCAGCTCGTACATTAAAAGTAAACCATTCCCCCCATACTTCTGCGTCGTAACCTTTAAATCCTCTTAGGTCGCCTACTAATTAGGTCATTCTATTCCCACGGCGATTTGATGGCTCCCAAGAAGAATGCAACCACCTCCTCCTCTTAGCAAAAGAAAAAGGGGAAGGAGGTCGCCCCTGAGTCTCCCATTCCCCACTTTGGTCCGGTGGTGGAAAAGGACGTAGTGGTTGATCCCAAATCCTACTTTGAGGGGGAAAGAATCGTATCCAAGATTACGACCCGGGGGAGGGTAAAAAAAATCATGCTAAGCCCCAACATCGAGGTCGGGACCGGAGTTCTCATTGCCTGACCTTCTTTTGAAGGGGAACGAAGCTGCTCCCTCCAAGATGATTTCACGACATGGAGTGACGAATACTTGAAGGCAGGAGCCTTCCTCCCCTTGGACCAATTCTTCACATACTTTTTGAATTTTGTGAAGTTGGCCCCATTTCAACTCCCCCCAAATTCTTAAAGGCTTTTGGCGGGACTAAAATACTTATTTTTGAAGCATGAGTGGGAGGTCCCCACTTCGACAGATATATTATATTTCTTCTACCTCAATGCCAGCCTGGAATAGAGAAGTCGAGGTGACAGGTTCTACTATCTCACCAGATTCCCCAATTCTGCTTTCGTCATCGAGCTCCCAAGCCATCCTAACAACTATAAAGACATGTTCTTTATGTCGAACGAAATCTGAAACTGTGAACACATATACTTCAACCATCGTCTTATGTTCTTTATTCTCTAACCTCAGTTCATGAAATTTTATTCTTTCCAAGATATTTCCCTTGTACATGTATTAACTAAGTTTATTTCTCGTGCAGCCATACTTGCGAGGACGGAAAAGTCTGCGACCCTCGGGTGTCAGTACGGGATATTGTCTAGGCTGCCCCCAGTGAGAAGGACTCCTGCCAGATCGTGAATGATGTCATGATGCTGGAGTGCTAGTTGATTGGCGAAGGCCAGACATTGGCCTTAAGGACCCGGGCTACCCTACCGGTAATCACCGAGCTTGCATTCTCTCAAGAAGAGGCCTTGCCGGCCATCGAAGGTGAGGAAGAGGAAGAGGACGAGGTGCCTCTTTTGTGAAAGAGGCAGGTTCCCGAGGCTGTTCGGGAACCCAATCTAGAGCGAGTTACGTCAGGGGGAGCAGCCAGCGCCCTCCGGCCAAGGTAACCCATATCCTTATAGGGATCTAGATAGGGTTGTTGTCAATATTAGGTTAGTTAAATTTAACCCAAATTAACTCGTCCACCGTCATCCTCACAACCCAGACCATAATATCACCCTACTCCAGTGTGTAGACCACTTGGTGGTGCGTCATGACAGTAGTTACCCTAAGGTCAACATTGTTGTCGATAATACCTTAAATTTTAGGTCCTCCATCTTTGAGGAGTACGGGACCAATCGTAGGACCTTGTCTTCTCTACTGCAGGGCGCCTTTGCCCCTGGATTTAGGAAGTACATATATGAGTCCAGCACCGAGGTAGAATCGAAGCCTGAACCTCCTAGGATCCAAGAAATACTAGTCTTAGACTCTCCTTCTCCTTCAGCAGTTCCATGGCCGTAAGTCGTGATTATAGACTCGTCCCCCAGCCCGGAGGGTAGGACCTTTATTTATTTTCTTTGTGTTTTTGACAACTTTAGTTGTAAACTGATACCCTTTTGTTCTTTTCAGGCAAAGTGATGGAACAAACCTGAGCTCCTCACCTTCGTACTGCCTTCCAGGCTGGGAAAACAGGCTCGGGCCCCGTCGTGAAGAGGCCCAGATTTACGAAGACGGCCCCTCTGGCAATGGGAAATGCCTCAAAATCCTCTGCTAAGGGGAAACACATGAGCTTGACAACTTTGGTATCTTCCATTACTAAGAGGAGGATTCCTCCTCCTTCTCCACCTCGGTTCGCGCCTCCTTGGGATCAAGTAATATAAGTTTATCGTCCAGCTCCCCTTGCCCCAGCTGCGACCGTCTAAATACCATTAGATCCTTAGGATCTAGAGAAGATCCCTTAAGCCTTTTGGGGGTCATTTACGAGACGGTGAGCCACATGGTGGGGCACGCTTATAAGGACAGCTCGAGAGACTTGAGGACTATCGTGGAGCGAAGCCCGGAGAACGTCCTGGAGTCAACCCTAGGGATGAACCTTACAGTAAGTTATCCTTCCTTGGTGACATCTTTATTTTATCGCGTATAAGGATATATCTGACTTGCCTTGTTATTTTGCAGCCTGCCCTGGCTCAATATCGTAGTATAGCCCGGGCTAGGGCTAGAAATGATGAGCTCCAGGCCAAAGTAAACGCTGCCAAGAATGGCCTGATAGCTGCTCAAGAAGGCGAGCAGGCCACCAAAGTTGCCTTTGTGGCAGCTTAAAAGAGCAAGTATGATGCCATGTTTTCCCTTGCCTTATCCCAGAAAAGCGAGAAGGCTGTAAAGATTGTCTTGGCTGCCCTCCAGGCTCAAACTGCAGAACTCTAGGCCGACGTTGATGGAACCAAAGCTAAACTGCTCGAGGACGAGACCGCAGTCAAAGAAGAGAAGGTGGCCTCATTGTCATCCATGGAGGATATGCTATACCATTGCTGGGCCTTTAACCAGGATGGGAACTTTTCTCTCATGGCTCCCGTGCTGTGGTATCCGTACCTTGAAAAATTCAAAGCTTGGATTTGACAAGAACCGTCAGAAATGAGAGATGCTTCTGTGGTAGGCGAGGAGGATGGCGAGCAGGTTACATCCTCTGAGCGACTGTGAGGATCTCAGTGACAATATTTTTCCTTTTGTTTTTGTTTTTTATATTTGTTTGTAAACAATTGCCTTTGGGCTCAGTTTGAGGTTTTTCTCCTTAGGACAATTTTATTTTCAATTTATATATCAAACTTTTTATCTATTTATCTTTCCTTTATTATCTCTCATGTTTATGACTCCTTAGACTTGTACATTTGAGATTTTAGGAATCGATTTTTAGATCGGGATAGATATTTTGAGCTCGGTTATATCCAAACTTTATGTGCTAATTTATATCATACCTGCTAAGAATCAAGCTTTGGACCCGGTTATATCCAGGATTTTAAATATTTTAAACATAGTTCGTGTTAGGTTTATTGTTAACTTGTGCTTTAAAAGCCTTTAATTCTAAACAATTTTCCTAAGTTTCCATGTTTTGTACCTGGTTGTATCCAGGGTTTTGAATGATCAAAAATGAGTTTAAACTAGATTTATTAATATCTCGAGCTTTTAAAAAAGCCATCGAATATTAAATTTTCCAGGCTTCTAAGTTTCGGATCTGGTTGTATCCAGAGTTTCAAGTAATTTAAACTTATCTAACGATCTTATTCTGATCCACCTCGGGTTATATGCCCCCTAAGTAACCAGAATGTACAGACTTTCTTGGTTGTTTTCACAAACATCAATACACGAGCTACTACAACCTTAACAAGAAAAATTATTTAAAACAATCATAACAAGAAAAATCACTTAATAATCCATCTATTATTTAATTAAATGGCTTTCATACCTAAGCCTTACATTGATGATTGTAACACCCTACTTCCTTAGAGTCGTTACTAAATGAGTTTTAAACGTTCAATTAACTCACTAATCGAGGTTTTAAGTTAAAAGTGTGGCTAAACTGTAATAAAAGTCATATAATTTGAAAATGTAATCAGTCATTGAAATTATAAAGCGTTATACATTTGGGATCCCAAAATATTGTTTAGAAATATTTACAACTCAAAAATATGATTAGAGTCGACTAAACGAAAAAATTTGGATTAATACATAGCATCTCCCAAAAATATCCCTAGCCATGGCAGCCAGGTAGGCCAAACATGTACACGTTGCTTCAACCTCTCCATACTCATGGTTGGTCGACCTTTACCTTGCCCTTACCTACACCATGGAGAACACGTGAGCTGAAGCCCAGCAAGGAAACTCAACACAAACAATCAACATATGTATAACCATCAATCAATATATAACAAGGCAGCCAACAGGCTAAACACATAGCAGCCATGACGTCCCAAGCACTTTACCTGGCCCTGGGTTCGTGGTTTACACTGCGAGGATGGCTTAGGCATCCAAGAAGAGTCTCATCCTGGTGAGTTGCACTCCGCGTGCTCAACACCGCTCCCAGCCCTTTGCCGTACTCGGCCTCACACTTCATGTACTTAACTCCGTTTCTGGCCCTTTGCCGTACTCGGCTTCCTGCTTCGCCATTCCCGGCCTTCGCCGTTCATTCACAAATATGTAACACATAACATACATTCAACAAATACTTAACCAAATACAAACATAAACATTAGGGCTACACCCTGCAACACAATCACATAGGGTCGTGCCCTACAATACAAACTATAGAGCCACGCCCTACTCTACGGGTACAACAATTTTCTTACCTGTGTCCCAAGCTTCTCGAGCACCGATATCCTGAGCACAAACCCCTAGTCCGAGCCTCGCTGAAAACCTAGTCACAATGCATCAACAACACCCATCCATCAAGTTCTAATCCATTAAATAACTTTGGTTATAATTCTAGTCTCTGGGACCTTGAATTCTATCAATCCAGGTGATCAAATCAACCTCGTGCCTTAACTTTTGGGTTCCTGAGCCAAAAACCTTCTCGAGGTACAAAAATCCCCTAAGAGCCGCGGCCCCATGGCCTTGTGCCGCGACCTGCCTCAAGCAAAGGCTCAACCTCCTCATTCTGTAGACACGCGCCGTGGCCCAACCAAAGGGGTGTTGTAGCCCGCCTTTCATCTTGGCATCCCATCTGGTCTAGAGGGCCACAGATCACCAAGAATAGTGTCGTGGCCTGACCCCTTCGAACCCAGAACATCCCCCATTTCAACAACCAAAACCCAGCCAATTTAACTCAAAATCAATCCCACAACTCAATTTAATTATCATAGTAGTTCTAGAACAGTCCCAGCAACAAAACCTAATAAAAAGCTAGCTTAAAGCCTCATTAAATCCCCAATTAAATCTTTAACTTCAAAGATCCATGAAAACTAAAACTCAGCCAAGAACTACAGAATTTATTGGCTAAAATCGTAATTCAAAGCTTACCTTAACCTCTGTTAGAATCCACAAGCTAAAACTGAGCTAATCCTCAAGTCTAGAGCCACAATTCCTTGCTTAAGCTTTAATGGTTCCCTTGGAAAAGTATAGAGAAAACAAGAGGGAGAGAAAAGGGAGAAAGGGTCGGTTTTGGGAAAATTCTAAGTATTTCTATGTTTTATCTTATCTAACTTAAGTCAATTAAGCTAATCCAAAGGCTCGGGGTACCAAAAATGTCCTCGAGGGAAAAATGGAAAATTTCCCCGATATTCCCTCCTAAACGTTGTAACTTAAAATATATCTCCAAATATTTATTTTCATAACTCGATAACTCAATTAAATGTCTTTCACTCAAAATACTCCTTGATTCCCACCGAGTCGGGTATCGGGTCCCGTTGTGACTTCCTAGCTAAACGACTCCCTAGGACTATCTCGGATCTTGCATCACAAATATATATCCACTCACACATGGTAGAGATCACAGTATTCACAAATATTGCATTTATTCCATCAACGGGCTAAAATTACAAACATGACCCTAATAACCAAATGGGGCCCACATGCATATTTAATTCACCTAAACATGCATTTCTAATCACATACTCATCAAATTCACACATAAATATAATAAATCACTTCTTGCCCTCCAGGCACACTAATCAAGGCTTTAAGCCTTATTAGAAAATTTGGGACACTTCAATGATGGTACTATTGATAATACTTTTTTTAATGCATGGCATTCCAAGTCTGTGGGACTATCTCCCCATTCAGCCGAGCTATCTTGAAGGTTCCTTCACGCAAGATTTCCACTATCTGATATGGTCCCTCCCAGTTTGGGCCCAAGACAGCATCCTTGGGATCCTAGTTCGCCAGAAAGACCCTTCGGATATCCAGGTCACCCAATCCAAACCTACGCGTCTTGACTTTAGAATTAAAGTAACGGTTTACTTTTTCTGTTGATGATGGGCGAGCTGTAACTGCGAATCCTCTCATTTCTCATCAGTCAGGTCGAGAGAAGCGTTAAGTAATTCATCATTCCATTCCTGGCTAAATGTCCTTTGCCTATGAGTGGTTACCATGGCTTCGACTAGAAGGACGACCTCGCTTCCAAAATTTAAGGAGAAAGGAGTGTGTCCCATGGAGGTTCGGTGAGAAGTTTGGTATGCCCAAAGTGTTAGGAACAAGTTTCCTAATACGCAGCAGAATGGTGGTGTGGTTGGCCCAGTGTACAACAAAAATTTTGTAACATATTTAAACTACCTTTAAATATGCGGATCCATTAATATACATACATTAATCATAAACAAGATAAAAAATAGAATTCATACCTCTTGAAGCCTATCAAGTATCCTTGCTATCTTTTCGTATTCAGAACGATCTTCCTATCCAATCCGCTCCCACGTACTCACACCAAGATCTTCCAAAGCGTTCTCTACACCTCAAGAAATGTGTGGGCACTTAGAGAATGAAGGATAGTTTATTTGTGATTCTACTTGACGTACTCAACTCATGAGATCAAGAGAATAGGCCTGAGAATTGGTTTTTTATTTTCAGGGAGAGAAAACTATCAGTCTATTTTTCACAGAGCGAATGTTCAGAGTTGTCTCACATATTACTGTGAATATTTTTATGATTAGTCATACTTAAAAGAAAATATTCAAATTTTAAAAAATAAATCTGTAACCATTTTACAATTTACTTTTTAATTAATTAATTATTCTATTAATGAAAAAATCCAAAAACAAAAATTTGAATTATCCATTAATTAATTAATTAATTAAATAAAAATGAAAATCTCATCCCTGAAAATGCCCTACACGCCACACATAGTCCATGGATTGTGTGTGAACGTGTAGCTTCCTAATTTTTAGGGATGTGGTTTTTCAATTTTTATTTAATTATTCATTCAAAATACTTTGTCAAATAAGATCTAACAACGTGATAACTAATTCAAATTAATTATCTTTTTAATTAATTATCAAATATAATTAATTTTTTTGATTAAATATTAATCTTTTAAATTCAAATCCAATTTGAACTTATCAGATTATTATCTCCCATTCAAATAAAGATATTTAATTAATTCTACCAAGTAATTAAATCCAAAATTTTTGAAAATAAATATTTAATTTATTATAATTTCAAAAATTATAATTAATTAATTATTTAATTAAATTTCGAAATTTATTTAATTATTTAATATAATTTCGAAAATTATACAATAATTAAATATTAATTAATTTTGTTAACTATAACTAATTTGTAATTAATTAATTAATCAGTATTATCATATAATTGCATATTTGGCCTGAAGAACAAATTTCTTCTTAAATATGTCTTTAAACTATTTTCCCTTCATATCAACTCTTACCTTGAACAGTGTTGATAGAGCCGCTATGGGGACCTATGGACCTATAATTCCAAGCTCCAATAAATTTGAGATTATTAATTAAGCTCTTTAATTAAATAATCTTAATTTATTAATCTCATGATTATTCCACTATAAATATGAGAGTGCACTCTTGTAATTATAGACATTTCATTTACTGAGTATTTTATAATCCTAAAGCGTCCATTGATATAATCATTGCATACAACTTGACCCTCTAATAATGGTTCATAATTAATCGGGAATAAAATTGCCGTTTTACCCTTTTAATTATCTCTTGTTTCCTTAAGTACCATTGACTCTACTAGTGAAGGTGAATTCATAACTAAATTATGAATTTGAGCTCAATGACCTTTCAGTCCAAAAAGTCAACCCTTAAGAGAACCATCATTCAATCTCTTGCGAGAAGGCATAGATTCCATATCTGTATACTATGTCCCCAGCCATCTATATTAATGAGTTCCCAAAACAAAAGTTTCTAGCCTGATCATTCTGACAGACCCTAACAAGTGAATCAAAGAACTCATATAACATAAACAGGAGTTCATAGTAACTTCAGGATTAAGATCTATTTGTATATGATCATCAGTTGATATATTTAATTAATACTTTGAAACGGTATTTAACTAAGTATTAATAAACATATCTGGTCCAATTCTATATATTCTCTAATAAATAAAGCACCTCCACTAAAGTGTCCTACCACACTAGTGATCCGGATCTAGATCACATGTATTCATAATACTAGTGGACCGTACTTGTAGTAATTAACCTAAAGATTCCATAACTTTATTTTACTACGAACTATTCAAGTTCATTTATCTCAAACACAATCCTCCCGTACCAATACGTGTTTGAGATCACATATATGATCTTAGGAATTTTCCTGATATTTACATAATATTATCACAGAATAATATTGTCCATAAAATATATGCATAACAAATTCAATTTATTTATTTATTTCATAAAACAATGTCTACTACATATGCTTTTAGGGCACATTTCCAACAATCTCCCACTTTCCCTAAAGCAAATGATGCATCTCTCTCATTCCCATGTTTCTTACATGCTCCTTAAAATATTTTATGGAGAAAGTCTTTGTGAATGGATCTGGAAGATTATGCTCTGAAGCTATCTTCATAACTACAACATCTCCTGGATGAACTATCTCTCTTAGCAAGTGATACTTCCCCTCGATGTGCATTCCCCTCTTGTGACTCCGTGGTTCCTTTGAGTTAGCTACTGCCCCACTGTTGTCACAGTATCGGACTAGTGGCTTATCCACATCTGGTACAACTTTCAGATCGGAATAGAAATTTTTGATCAACACAACCTCCTTAGCTGCTTCACAAGCCGCTATATACTCGGCTTCCATGGTGGAGTTTGCAATGCTGGTTTGTTTAATACTTTGCCAGACTACCGCTCCTCCTCCAAGAGTAAACACTGATCCAGAAGTCGATTTCCGACTATCTCTGTCTGATTGAAAATCAGAATCAGTGTAACCAGTGGGGTTTAGGTCTCCACCTAAAAATACAAGCATATAATCTCTAGTATTTCTAAGATACTTGAGAATATTCTTTACTGCAGTCCAATGACTCAATCCAAGATTGGATTGATAACGATTGACTATCCCTACTACATAACAAATGTCAGGTCTTGTACACAACATGGCATACATTTGACTGCCTACTGCTGAGGCATAGGGATATTGTCTCATGTCTTCCTCTTCCTGAGGTGTTGTGGGACACTGCTCTTTGAAAAGGAATACTCCAGAACGGGTTGGCATATCACCTTTTTGGAGTTTTGCATATTACAGCGTTCTAGCACCTTATCAATATAAGTTCCTTGAGACAATGCCAAAGTTTTTTTCTCTCTATCTCTAAGAATCTTAATGCCCATAACATATTTGGCTTCTCCCAAATCTTTCATTTGGAATTTTTCAGCTAACCAATTCTTTACTTTTGATAATGATGTTACGTCATTTCCAATCAGTAATATATCATCAATATAAAGAACGAGGAATACTACTACACCATCTTTGATTTGTTTATAGACACAAGGTTCGTCAACATTTTGTTCAAAACCAAACGTTTTAATTGTGTCATGAAATCTAAGATTCCAAGATCTAGAAGCTTGTTTGAGTCCATAAATGGATCTAAGAAGCTTGCAAACCTTTTGCTCTTGACCTTTTAACTCGAACCCTTCTGGTTGAGACATGTAAATGGTTTCGTCAAGGTAGCCATTCAGAAAAGTTGTTTTGACATCCATTTGCCAAATCTCATAATCCATGCACGCAGCTATGGATAAGAGTATACGAATGGATTTTAGCATGGCTACAGGAGAAAAAGTTTCTTCATAGTCAACCCCTTCTTTCTGTGTGTAACCTTTGGCTACAAGCCTTGCTTTGAAAGTCTCTACTTTCCCATCCGCTCCTCTTTTCTTCTTGAATATCCACTTGCAACGAATGGGTTTGATATTCTCAGGTGGATCTTCAAGAACCCAGACAGAATTGGAATACATCGATTCCATTTATTGGTTCATGGCATCTTGCCACTTGTCCTTGTCAGAATCATTCATCGTATCTCTAAATGTTAATGGATCGTCTTTGTTTCTGTCAGACACAAGCATTTGAACTTCGTGTTCATAGCGTGTGGGTTGCTTGCTAACCCTCCCACTACGAAGAGGTTCACTACTATTCTGACTAGAACTAGCAGTTTCCTCTTGCCGTTTTTCATTAATTGTTGCTGGTGACTTTGCAACTTCATTTGAGACCATCTCCTCCAGAACGACCTTAATGCGAGGTTTGTGGTTATTCACATAGTCATGTTCAAGAAAAATTTCATTTGTCGATACAATTGTTTTATTTTCTTTTGGACTATAGAAAATTCCACCTCTGGTCTCTTTGGAATAACCCATAAACATGTACACTTCAGAGCGTGATTCCAACTTCCCGGTCTTTCCTTTAAGCACGTGTGCAGGACACCCCCAAATTCGAAAATGGTGTAAACTAGGTTTACAACCATTTCATAATTCTATGGGTGTCTTTTGGACAGACTTAGATGGAACAACATTTAATATGTATAGAGCACATTGAATCGCATAGCCCCAGAATGACAGTGGTAATGATGAGAAACTCATCATTGATCTAACCATATCTAATAACGTTCTGTTCCGTCTTTACGAAACACCATTTTGTTGTGGCGTTCCAAGTGCTGTGAGTTGGGATTGAATGCCATGCTCACATAGATGGTCCTTGAATTCAAAATCCAAGTACTCTCCTGCTCGATCAGATCGAAGAGCTTTTAGTGATTTACCTAATTGCTTTTCAGCTTCTGCTTGAAATTCTTTGAACTTTCCAAAAGTTTCAGATTTTCTTTGCATTAAATATAGGTAACCATATCTTGAATAATCGTCAATAAAAGTGACAAAGTATTCATAACCTCCTCTTGCTTGTACATTAAGTGGACTGCAAACATCCATATGTACTAGCTGAAGTGGTTCTGTGGCTCTTGAGCCTTTGGCAGAGAAAGGTCTTTTGGTCATTTTTCCTTCTAGACAGGATTCACAAACAGGGAGAGATCCAATAGATAGTTCTCTTAAAGGATCATCCTTTACAAGCCTATTTATTCTGTCTAGACCAATATGGCCCAATCTTAGGTGCCACAGATATGTATCACAATCAAAATCAGTCTTTTGTCGTTTAATAGATCTAGGATTGGCTATTTTAAATATTCTGAATTATTTACAGATTTCTCTTTAGCTTGCAGTTTATAAAGCCCATCAATAGATTTTGCAGCACATATCTTAAAACCATATCTTGAAATAACAATCGAATTATTATTAAAAGATATTTTGAAATTTTGTTCATGCAACATAGATATAGAAATTAAGTTTCTAGAAAATCCAGGAATATAATGAACATTTTCTACAACAAGAAATTTATTATTCTCAAATTCCAAATGGGTTGTTCCAACTGCTACTACAGAGACAATCTGGCCACTGCCTAACCTCATAGTCACCTCTCCATCAGCAAGCTTCCTCGTTGAACTAAGAATCAGAAGAGAAAAGCAGACATGATTAGTGGCTCCTGAATCTACTATCCAGGATGAGGAATTATCTTCCACTAAACAAGCTTCTAACACAAGTAAATCAAATTTACCTGTATTTTTCTCTTTAAGGTCAGCGAGATACATTGAACAGTTTCTTATCCAGTGACCATTTTCTCCACAATGAAAGCAAGTCCCTTTTGGGGTCTTCCTTTTGGAGGTTTTAGTGTTCTTGTTCTTTTTGCTTTTGGATGACATTTTAGGCTTCTCACATATTAATGTAATGTTCAAGTTTGATTTCCATTTCATGAAGTTTTCACCAGTCAACTTTTCATTAGCAAGTAAAGAAAATACATGATTTGACCTAGACATAATTGCTGAAAATAAATAAATAAACAAAATGAATCTATGCATATAATAAATATCAGTTATTTTCGGAATAGTAAACGTGATGCATGAATGCAACAAAAAACACATAAAAAATAATTACTAATTCCATGATTAATTAATTTGAACATTAATGGACCAGCCTTAGGGTAGGTCAGACTAATTCCAAATTAATTTTGAGACAAGCTTTAAAATTTATAAGTTAAAACTAAAATCAATATTTCTCTTTTGACTTATAAACAACCGCTTGTTTGGTCAAGAATACACTAGTCCGCTCGAAAGCCTAATGTACCTTGTGAGTGTAACCCATTATTTTAGATCAATGACTTAACTCAAGAGTGTGCCTTAGGGTCAGTCAAACTTGAAATACATCATTAAATCCAATTCTTGAAAAAGAAGTTTGCCTTGAGAATAACACAGTCGGAAGCCTTCCTTAGGGGGACACAAGCAATGGTGCCGCGAGGCCCTCTCCATGTTACCTCGGTGCTAACTAATAATGGAGACCATGGGACTTATTGTCATAACTCCGTCTCCCACTCACTATTTTAGAACATGTGTTTTCTCAAAAAATCCTATGCTTTTTAATTGGTTGTAAAAATAAAGTGATCTATTTTTACCAAATGATATGCTAATAATTACTAATCAAATTAAGCAAAATTAAAATTATAGAACTATGCCCTAATTAGTTCAATTTTATTTTGCTATAATTACTAAGAATATCATTTATAATTTAATAAAACAATTTTACTAAATACTAGAAATTAAATAACTTTTAAAATCTATTTCCGCTCTTGAACTAGTTAAAAACTAGATTTATTATTATATGGACCAGCATATAATCACATAGGACAATCCTAAGGCATGTTTCTACTCATATGAGATGCATGCACAATTTTAAATATTGTGTGGGTTATATGTATGGTATGTCAAAAAATGCATGATAAAGTATTAAACAATTTAATCACATTCAAACATTTAAATAAATAAATACTAGCTAAATAAATGCAGGTCGGGTGTCTTGGGTATTTCTAGAAAAATTACAACACTTGCAAAAATATACACAAAAATGTAAGAAACTAAATAAGACCTAAATAGATCTCTATCTATTAATTAGGGCCTTCACAAGTAGTCTTTATCCATTAAGCCACTTATCCATTTAATTTTGAATTAAAATAACTTTTAATTATCTTAAAAACTTTTTAAGAATAATTAACTTGGGTTTGATGCCCGATAAGTTATTAGAACCAAATTTGAATTTGGGCTCATACAATTAATTCAAAATAAAACAATTTTAATTATGGGTTAACTTAATTAAGCCCAAAATTAAAATGGATAATTTTTGGATGCAAGCCCTAGTGTTTAGAACCTTAGGGGTGGCTGCATATGGTGGCTCAGCATGGGGCATGCAGCTGGGGTGCACGGGCTACTGGTGGGTGCGGCACACAGGGGCACACGCTGGGTAGGGGCGCGGGCTGGGTGAGCTGCTGGGCGAGGCGGTGGGCAGGTGTGCAGGGCCGCGGGGCGCCTGGGCTGGCAGCACGCAGGGGCTGGGCACGCAGCAGTTCGGCTGGGTGAGGCTCGGGCTTCGGGGCTTGGGCCTTATAGAATTTTTCAAATAATTTTAACACAGAAAACTAAAATTACAAAAATTCCTATACCCCAAAATGGCTTACATTTTTCATCTAGAATTTTAAGAAGATTTCCTAAACCCAAAACACCATATAATTAACGACCCTTAAGAATAAACTATTATCATACATACATCCATCCATTCACATATATTACAATATCATAAGAATGCATATTATGCTCACACAGTAATTAATGTATGCAGAGATTAATGACCGCTCTGGTACCAATTGTTAGGAACGAGTTTCCTAATATGCAGCGGAATGGTGGTGTGGTTGGCCCAGTGTACAACAAAAATTTTGTAACATATTTAAACTACATTTAAATATGCGGATCCATTAATATACATACATTAATCATAAACAAGATAAGGATAGAATTCATACCTCTTGACGCCTATCAAGTATCCTAAATATCTTTTCGTATTTAGAACGATCTTCCTATCCAAGCCGCTCCCACGTACTCACACCAAGATCTTCCAAAGCGTTCTCTACACCTTAAAAAGTGTGTGGGCAATTAGAGAACGAAGGATATGTTATTTGTGATTCTACTTGATTTACTCAACTCATGAGATCAAGATAGTAGGCCTGAGAATTGGTTCTTTATTTTTAGGGAGAGAAAACTATAGTTCTATTTTTCACAGAGTGAATGTTTAGAGTTGTCTCACATATTACTCTGAATATTTTTCTGATTAGTCATACTTAAAAGAAAATATTCAAATTTTAAAAAATAAATCTGTAACCATTTTACATTTTACAATTTACTTTTTAATTAATTAATTATTCGATTAATGAAAAATCCAAAACCAAATTTTGAATTATCCATTAATTAATTAATTAAATAAATAAAAATGAAAATCTCATCCCTGAAAATGTCCTACACGCCACACATAGTCCATGGACTGTGTGTGAACGTGTAGCTTCCTAATTTTTAGGGATGTTAGTTTTTCAATTTTTATTTAATTATTTATTCAAAATACTTTGTCAGATAAGATCTAACAACCTGATAACTAATTCAAATTAATTATCTTTTTAATTAATTATCAAATATAATTAATTTTTTTGAATAAATATTAATCTTTTAAATTCAAATCCAATTTGAAGTTATCAGATTATTATCTCTCACTCAAATAAAGATATTTAATTAATTCTACCAATTAATTAAATCCAAAATTTTTTAAAATAAATATTTAATTTATTATAATTTCAAAATTTATAATTAATTAATAATTTAATTAAATTTCAAAATTTATTTAATTATTTAATATAATTTCGAAAATTATACAATAATTAAATATTAATTAATTTTGTTAACTACAACTAATTTGTAATTAATTAATTAATCAGTATTATCATATAATTGCATATTTGGCCCGAAGAACAAATTTCTTCTTAAATATGTCATTAAACTATTTTCCCTTCATATCAACTCTTACCTTGAACAGTGTTGATAGAGCCGCTATGGGGACCTATGGACCTATAATTCCAAGCTCCAATAAATTTGAGATTATTAATTAAACTCTTTAATTAAATAATCTTAATTTATTAATCTCATGATTATTCCACTATAAATATGAGACTGCAGTCTTGTAATTATAGACATTTCATTTGCTGAGTACTTTATAATCCTAAAGCGTCCATTGATATAATCATTGCATACAACTTGACCCTCTAATAATGGTTCATAATTAATCGGGAATAAAATTGCCGTTTTACCCTTTTAATTATCTCTTGTTTCCTTAAGTACCATTGACTCTGCTAGTGAAGGTTAATTCATAACTAAATTATGAATTTGAGCTCAATGACCTTTCAGTCCCAAAAGTCAACCCTTAAGAGAACCATCATTCAATCTCTTGCGAGAAGGCATAGATTCCATATCTGTATACTATGTCCCCAGCCATCTATATTAATGAGTTCCCAAAACAAAAGTTTCTAGCCTGATCATTCTGACAGACCCTAACAAGTGAATCAAAGAACTCATATAACATAAATAGGAGTTCATAGTAACTTCAGGATTAAGATCTATTTGTATATGATCATTAGTTGATATATTTAATTAATACCTTGAAATGGTATTTAACTAAGTATTAATAAACATATCTGGTCTAGTGCTATATATTCTCTAATATATAAAGCACCTCCACTAAAGTGTCCTACCACACTAGTGATCCGGATCTAGATCACATGTATTCATAATACTAGTGGTCCGTACTTGCACTAATTAATCTAAACATTCCATAAGTTTATTTTACTGCGAACTATTAAAGTTCATTTATCTCAAACACAATCCTCCCGTACCAATACGTGTTTGAGATCACATATATGAACTTAGGAATTTTCCTGATATTTACATAATATTATCACAGAATAATATAGTCCATAAAATATATGCATAAAAAATTCAATTTATTTATTTATTTCATAAAACAATGTCTACTACATATGCTTTCAAGGCACATTTCCAACACAAAGTACTTGCGGGAGCTGTTCGGGCCATATTCCTTTGGCCTTGTCTAACCTCTTCTTAATGCTCGCCTTTAGGGTTTTATTCATAGCCTCGACCTTTCCATTGGCCTGTAGATTCGCTACCGAGGAGAAACCCTTAATAACGCCGTATTTTTCACAAAAGTTAGTGACGAGATCACTGTCGAACCGTGTCCCATTTTTTGACACGATCTTTCTACGAAGCCCAAACCGACAAGCAATATTCTTTACCACAAAGTCCAGGACTCTCTTTGAAGTGATGGTTCCTAAAGGCTCAGCCTCTACCCACTACGTGAAATAGTCAATTGCCACCACCGCGTAACGAACTTCTTCCTTGCCCATAGGTAAGGATCGTATTAGGTCGATTCCCCAAACCGCAAATGGTCATGGGGATGAGATCATTGTTAGCTCGACTGGAGCAGCTCGGGCAACTGTGGTGAAGCACTAGCATTTGTCGCATTTCTGAACATATGAGATAGAGTCTATTGTTAAAGTGGGCGAAAAATAGCCCTGCCTCAATATTTTTAGTGCTAGGTTCCCCCCCCCCCCGCCAGCATGATCTCCACAGAAGCCTTCATGCACTTCCTGCAAAAATTGTTTTAGCCTCCTCAAGCAGAACACATCGCAGGAGAGGCAATGAATGACCACGTCAGTACAATGTCCCATCCACTATCACATACCTAGGAGCTTGATATAGCATTTTCCTTGCATCCTCTCTTTCCTCAGGTAGCCTTCCTATTGTGAGGTATTCTATTATGGGAGTCATACAGGTTGGTCTTGTCTCGATCATCTCGACCTCTACCATTTTTTTTTCACGCTCGGATTCTCCAAAAACACCACTGGCACTACATTCAAGATCTCCACTTCTTTGGTGGTGGCAAGCCTTGCCAAAGCGTCAGCAGTAGAATTCTGCTCGTGAGGTATCTGTTCGGATAGCTCTCCCTTCACCTTAGCTAGGTTAGGTGCCATCTTGGTGCCTCAAGCTTGATACTCTCCCAACACCTGATTAACCACGAGCTGAGAATCGCTACAGCACTGGACAACCTTCGCTTTGAGCTCCTTCGCCACTCTCAATCCAGCCCGTAAGGCCTCATATTCGGCTTCATTGTTGGATACCTCAAATCTGAATTTCAAAGCGGTATGGAATCGATGCCCTTCTGCGGAGATTAATATGATCCCAGCTCCTGATCCGTTCTCATTCGATGATCCATCTACGAATATTTTTCGCAACTCTTGCACTAGTTCCTTCAAAAGCTCCTCTTGAAATCTGGTTCAATCAGCCACAAAATCAGTAAGGGCATGATTTTTTATTGAGGTCTGTGGCATGTACAATATCTCGAACTGGCTGAGTTCAACTGCCCATTTTAAAAGACGTCCTGACGTTTCAGGTTTTCGCAATACCTGCCTTAAAGGTTGGTCAGTCACGACGTTGATTGAATGGGATTGGAAATATGGTCGGAGCTTCATGGAAGAAGCCATCTTTTCTATCAGTGGATACAATGATTCAGCTCCGAGAAGTCTCTTGCTTATATAATCACTGGTTTTTTAGCACAGTCGTTTTCTCGAACTAACACGACACTAACTGCATTTTCTGTCACGGTAAAATAAAGGAATAGAGGTTCTCCAGACATAGGTTTAGACAATATTGGGGCTCGGCCAAGTACGTTTTTAGGTTGAGGAATTCCTGCTCGCACTCCTCAGTCCATTCAAATTTCTTGTTTACTCTAAGCAAGTTGTAGAATTGTAAGCACTTTTTAGTGGATTTTGAAATAAAGCGATTCAGAGCTACCACATTTCCTGTCAGGCTTTGAACTTCTTTACGCGACCAAGGCGAGGGAATTTCTAACAATGATATGATTTTATCAGGATTCACCTCTATCACCCTTGTATTGACTATGAATCCCATAATTTTTCCCGATGCAACTCCGAAAGTACACTTTTGGGGATTCAGCCTCATATCAAATCTCCTTAAGATCTCAAAACATTCTTTCAGATCGGTTACATGGTTATCAACAGTCTTGGATTTGAAAAGCATATCATAAGCATACACTTCCATATTTCTCCAAATCTGATTTGCAAACATTTTGTTGCCTAATCGCTGATATGTAGCTCTGGCATTTTTCAACCCGAAGGGCATGACTTTTGTAACGACCCAAAATCGCTAATAAGGCTTAAGGGCCTTGATTAGTGTGCCAGGAGGGCATGTTGGGATTTATGTGTGATTTTATGAGTTAAATGCATGATTATGATTTAAAGCATGTTATATGACTAATTGAACATTCGAGATACATGACTACGTGGTTAGTATGCATGTTAGGTGAAATAAATATGCATGTGGACCCCGTTTGCATGATAGGGGTAAATTGGTAATTTTAGCCCGCTAAGGGCATATATGTGATAATTGTATTCTGTGAATTGTACCACGTGAGTGTGGTGTTATTATTGTGATGCACGTGCCGAGACGGTCCTAGAGAGCAAATTAACTTAAGAGTCACAACGAGATTTCTATACCCGGCTCGGGAGGAGCCTAGGGGTACCTTGGGAATTTTATGGCTAAGTTGAGATTTAGCGGGTAATGGTTATTGGTGATTGAGTGACCTGGGTAACCATTAGTTACTGCTGTGAGTAGCAAGTTTAGTTGGAAAATGGTAGAATTGAAATATTAGTGAAAGGACTAGAGTGCCCTTGAGGACTTAGTTGGGAAAGGATTATTTGGAGGGGTAGCATGGTCATTTGGCAAGGGGTTTAGAAAATTTTCAGCTGGGATTATAGGGTACACGGTTTGGGCATTTGGGTTATTTGATGGCTTTGTTAAAAATAAAGAGAAGGAAAGTTAGGGCAATGAGAAGAAGAAGAAGAAGAAGAGAAAAAGGGGCTGAAGTGGGAGTTTAGGAGGAGATCAAGGAAGCTTTTGGGTGAATTCTCTACTTAAGGTAAGGATTTTATGCATATTTAAGAGTTGTTTCTGTTTTGATTTGTGAAATTTAAAGCTTGAGTTAAGTTTTTAAAGTTTTAGTTTGAAGTTGCTGAAATTTGCAATCTAAGGGTGGATTGTTGGGTATGTTTGTGTTTTGAGCTTGAATCTAGATTTTATGGGTTGTTAGATGGTTTATTTGATGTTTTAAATTGATCTTGGGGTTTAGGTATTTGTTTGGGATGATTTGGAGAGGTTTCAGTTCGGGAAAAACGCAAGAGAAAACCCAGAATTATGGGTTCGCGAAGGAGCGCCGCGGCCCTGTTCTTGCGTGCCGCGGCGCGAGGCTGTTTCTAGGAAGGGTGAGGCTTCTGAATTTCTGGGCGCCGCGGCGCTAGGCTATTTTCAGGATGGGAAATTTCGCAATTTGAGCCTTTGCTCTGGGGGTTCGGGGGATGTTTCCGATAAATTGTTTTAGGAATTTGGGAGTCCCGAGAGTGTGGGATTGGTCCCGGGAAATGGTTATGAATTGATTAGTATTAAAGGATGTTTTATGTGTGTTGTGACTAGGCTATTGGAGAGGCTCGTGCTAGAGGACCGTGCTCGTGACTTTGGTGCATTGTGAAGCTCGGGATACAGGTAAGAAAACTATAACACCCGTAGGATGGGGCATGGGCCCATAGTGTGATTGCGGGGCACGGCCCTATATTGCATGTTGCATGATGAGATGATTGCAGGGCACGGCCCTATATTGCATTACATGTTAGGGTGCAGATTTAAATGAATTGATATTTGTTTGAATGTTATTTTGAGATATACTATATGTGTGATTATAGTGAAATGAACGGCTATGGCCGAGGGCGGCAAGGCCGAGAACGGCAGCGGGGCCGAAAGTAACACTTAGCACATGGGATGCTTATAGTCAGGGTAGGACCCAGAGGATACATGTGAGATCCTTACGGTAAGGACCGAGACCCCAGGCTTTGGTAAGGCTTCTGGGGCGGCATGGCCGTATTTGCTTAGTCTAATGGTTGACTTGTTTATCTGTGGATTATCTGATATGATAAACTGTATAAATTGCATATGTTATGTTCTGCATGAGTTTTCTTGCTGGGCTTTGGCTCACGGGTGCTCTGTGTTGCAGGTAAGGGCAAAGACTGAGTCAACCAACCATGAGTATGGAGAGCGTGAAGTGACGCGTACATGTTTGGCCTGCCCGACTGCTTTGGTTGGGGGTTTATTTGAGAAATGGCTGTAATAATCTATGATTTTATAATTTATCAACTGTAAACTTATTTCAAGATGTAAATAGTTTTCAAACCTTATTTTGGGATCCCAAATGTTTAATACTAGAAGTTTTTAATGAAAGGACGCATTTTCAAAGATTACAGCCTTAACTTTTTATTAGTCACACTTTTGTTTTAAAAACCTCGGTTAGCGAGTTCATTGCACTGTTTTGTCTTAGAACTCACTTGGTAGCGGCTCTAAGGAAGTAGGGCGTTACTACTTGGTATCAGAGCGACCCAAGGTTTATTGGTTCTGGAGATCGACCGAACATGTACGCTCGCTGTCAGTGACAAGCTTGACTCAGGGTTGGTTGGTATGAATGATTGACATATTTGAACATATGTTTGAATGCCCTGTTTGCCTGGTTATTTATATGGAGCATGAGAACTGAGTTGCATATGCATGAGATGCTGTTGTGGCTGGGCCCTTGACTGTTGCATGTTGAGATTAATGCGTGCTGAATAACATTATTATGCATGCGGATGAATATTGGCATAATGGTTCGCATATTGAGTGTATGTGGTTAATTTTCTGAATTAAATTCATATGTTATATCTGTTTATTGGCTTGTATGAAGCATGATGAGTGTGGATATACTTAGTGGTGATAAAATTTTGTAGCTAAATGTATGACATTGTGGATTTGACCTAGTATATGCTTATGTGTGCATTATACCTGTGGATATTTGGATCTAGTTGTGGTTTGGTTCAAAGTTTGAACCACAGAGTTCAGGAGTTGGTCAGTTTTGACAGATGAACTCGAGTTGTTGGTTCCTAGAAGGGTTGTGGACCTGATATTGGGTTAAAAAGGGGGGATTCTAGATATAAGTTGGAGTTGAGATCTCTAGTTATCCCTGAAAGCAGCAGCAGAGAGTCACTAGTGTGTGAGTAAGCTGTGGAGTTTGTTAGTTGAGATGGGATAGAAGAACAGCAGATTTCTCTGGGGAAATAGCTGATTTCGATGTTTTAACAGTAAGGTTACCAGTGCTGGCTTACTGTGAGGGTATGGACAGAAAAGGATATTAAATGAAAGGCTTAAAGGGTGTTATCCTCGGGTTTTGAGGAGAGTTCGGGCTGACAAGGAATTATCAATAGATGGGCAGAGTTAATTCCACCCTTGGTTAAGAGGATGAGAGATCCTGATTAGAGGGTTGTGTTAAATGTTGAGGCAGAGAGATGCCCGGATTTGGTACTCGAGCTGAGGTACTGGCTTAATGGGTTGCAAAAAACCTAGATGATGAATGGTTAGAAGAGATTTTAAAGACATGATTAGAACCATGGAGACTGGTGGGCTTATAAGTTTGGTTTGGACTGTTGGGGGTAACAACAGTGTAAATCAATGGGTTTGGTGAATCGGGTAATTCATTTCGGGAAGTTATACTGATTGATGTACCTGGAATGGATGGCGACCCATTTAAGGATATGAGATCTGGAATAGTCTAAGGTATTTGGGCCGCCCTAATGTAAGGAATTATCGTTTGTATGTGGATGGCGGAGAGGGCCATGTTGTTCGAGGAACTGATGAAAGATGAACAGAGCCCAAGTACCAGAACTGCATTGGCAGTGCTTCCTTTGATGGAATTAGTAAAGATAGATTTGTGATAATCAAGTTGAAAGAACCCCGATTAGTTATGTGGCTTCTGGTTTTGCCAAGAAAGGGGAAAAGTCTGATTGATAAGATGGTACTTTTGTTAATAGAACGCAGCGAGGTCGGATTCTCAATTTTGAGGTAAAAGGACCCCAGACAGTGCTTTGGCACCTAATTTGAGAATGGAAAGAAGCCTGATTGAAAAGGTAATTACTAAGATGGTGATAGGAACCGGGGAGGTTATTTGGTATGCACATGAGGGAGAGGATGCCACCTGAGAGGAGGTCAGGTGAGGGCATGACTTCTACATAGAGTGACTCGATATGTTAGGATGGATTTCCCATGGTGAGGGAACGGAGAACTAGAATGCATCGATACAATCAAGGTTCAAGGCTGATTCCTCGAGGATGAGCATTTAACTGAATGGTTTATACTTTGGTCATGTAACGAACTGGAAGGACACGGTGTTGAGGATGCTCCGAGAGGGTGATGGACATAGAGAGGTTGCCTCAAAGGTGCTATTCGGGAGGTTGAGGACAGTAATGCTTATTGAGAGGAATTAGAAACTCTGGCAGATGGATTGTTGAGGATATCATCTGGAGTATGAAAATGAGACTGAGTGGAAACTGGGCTGACCAGCGGGAGAATTATGTGGGTATGTAAAGAAGATTTGGGGGTACTTCAAGGTCGGACTACAGATAGGATTGGTATAAGGAATGTAGTAAAAGATGGTTTTGGCTGACAGAAAGTCTATTGAAGCAATCGAAGGAATTTGACCCTTGTGTAGCCAGTGTGTTATACTGTGGGGATCGTTAGCATTGTCGGGTTAGAACGAAAAGTACAATGTTGGATACAAGATAGGACGATGTCTCCAAGAGTTGATCTAGGACCTGGTTATTACCAGCTGGAAACCAAGGATAGAGACATTTCGGGAAATTGTCTAGTTTGCACCGGGTAGGGTGTAAGGAGTTGGTAACAAAGATTCTGGATTGGTTCAAGCTACAGCAGCACGGGTAAGTTCTTTAGGAAGAAAATGCATGAACGGTATGGACAAGTTCCCTTCAAGCTCACGAGCAGTACATGTGGATTACTCCCAGACGAAAATGGTGAGCAAAGGATTATGCTGAAGATGTTGTACCTAGAAGGCAGAGTCACAGGTAAGGTTCTACGGAGTGTTAGTTTGGGTGTCGTCAGGAGTACTCAGAATAGAGCTACAAGAAGAAAGGACAGGTATGAGAAGATTTTATCTGAAGTCACAAAGAAGCTAATGAAGAACGTTTGAAGAACAGAAAGCATAACAAGACTGGTAAGTGCGTCATCTATTGCTTAAGCACCTCTGGAGACAACTACATCAGAGATGAGGAGAACAGTAAAACTTGAGGTTAGACGGACTGAGTGGTGTCAAATCAGAAAGAAATTCAGAAGACAAGGTAAGAACTGATTGGTGTCTAGTGATGCTGGAAAATGTGTGTGTTATGGTTAAGTATAGAGTATTAGCATAAAGGACTTGATCTATGATGAGGATATGGAATTGTGGGAGTGCATCACGGATTGTGCACGCCCAGGCGCATTTGGCGCGAGGATGGATCGAACCTTGCAGGAGCTGAAAGAATGGATCATGGTTGATATCCTTGGAACGTTAGGTTGACAGTTATGCATATCATAAGGTGCTTGAGTATTGGGTGTTAGTAAGAAAGATAACGTTGAGACCCAGATGCGGTGGAAAGTAATAGACGGATGATCAGTGTTTGAAATCCTCGATTGAGCGAGGGGAGATATAATTGGAGGCGGAACTCCTAACTGGGAGGCCTGTGTCAGTCAGGAAATAACCCTATAGATTGTAATGGAGTGGAAAAGGAAATGACTGAGTTCGGCATAACGTTAGTAGGTAATGGTTAGCTGGTGGGTGTCACTGAGCTATGGAATCCGAAGTGTTGGCTTGGGTTGAAGCAGGGAAGAACCCTGCCAAGGTGGTACAAGTTAAGATACCAGGTATGGATGAAGGATCCAATTAGATTTGGTTTATGAATGAGAATTCTGAATGGATATCATTCCACCTCCTAGGGTACGTAGTACCGGGAGGGTTGAATGGGTGACAGAATCTGGTGTTTTCCTTTGGACCCTAAGGGGTTAGTTGATGTGGTGGCGTATCGCGGGTATAGACCATAATAGACCTTAAGTAAGGTATCCGGACATGAAAAGTTTTAACTCAGTTGATCGAGTTAGTGTAGTTGGGTCAAGTGAACTGGTTTCAGGGTGGAGCGTCGATGATATTGAATGGAGACCCTATAGTATTTTAAATTTTGGAATGGGTTTAGAGAACGAAAGGAACAGAGTGGGAACCTGGAATTATCAGTTGATTGCAAGTGGGATAGCAGTCTGAAAGTTTATCAGATTTCTTAAAGAATTGAGCGCTGAGTAGGCGAATACTTGAGGTATTAAGGGAAGTGTAATCCCTAATGAGTTAGTCGTGGTAGCAGTTGCTGGTGTCTTGTTAATGTAACACGACATAGGACATGGTAAGAGGTGAAGGTTAGTGAATACTACGATTTGGCATTCGTTTAGAGAGAAAGCCAGACAGGTTGTTGGAATTCTTAAGGCAAGAGTGTCTGCCTATTTGAAGGGATAAAGAGCTTTTGAATTGTTAAATTATGAGGAAATAATGTTCCGGAGGGAAAGATTTGTAACTCTACGTAATATCAGACAAGGATTTGTATGGTGTTCAGAGAAAGAAGGGAGAATTCTGACTCTTGATTCAACATAAAATTCTGAAGTTTTACCAAGGGTTAGGCCAGCGGGGCCTACTAACTGATCCCACCTAGTAGAGGTGATGACTTTTGAGTATCTCTGGGATCAGGAATAAGACAATGAATTGGTCATTGTAATCTAGGCAGACCCTGAGGCTTCAGCAGGGTTGCAGTGTAAACGAGGGGATAACGAGAGTATGGATATTAGACAAGATCTTGTGGGGCAAGATTGTTACGCCTGGAAGAGTGTTGTTGGGAACTAAAGTAAGGCGGTGGACCTTGGAAATTATGGTCAGCAATGCGGGTTGCTGACTAATGTGTTTGGGTAAATTTCGAGGACGAAATTTTTGTGAGAAGGGGATAGTTGTAACGACCTAAAATCACTAATAAGGCTTAAGGGCCTTGATTAGTGTGCCAGGAGGGCATGTTGGGATTTATGTGTGATTTTATGAGTTAAATGCATGATTATGATTTAAAGCATGTTATATGACTAATTGAACATTCGAGATGCGTGACTACGCGGTTAGTATGCATGTTAGGTGAAATAAATATGCATGTGGACCCCGTTTGCATGATAGGGGTAAATTGGTAATTTTAGCCCGCTAAGGGCATATATGTGGTAATTGTATTCTGTGAATTGTACCACGTGAGTGTGGTGTTATTATTGTGATGCACGTGCCGAGACGATCCTAGAGAGCAAATTAACTTAAGAGTCACAACGGGATTTCTATACCCGGCTCGGGAGGAGCCTAGGGGTACCTTGGGAATTTTATGGCTAAGTTGAGATTTAGCGGGTAATGGTTATTGGTGATTGAGTAACCTGGGTAACCATTAGTTACTGCTGTGAGTAGCAAGTTTAGTTGGAAAATGGTAGAATTGAAATATTAGTGATAGGACTAGAGTGCCCTTGAGGACTTAGTTGGGAAAGGATTATTTGGAGGGGTAGCATGGTCATTTGGCAAGGGGTTTAGACAATTTTCAGCTGGGATTATAGGGTACACAGTTTGGGCATTTGGGTTATTTGATGGCTTTGTTAAAAATAAAGAGAAGGAAAGTTAGGGCAATGAGAAGAAGAAGAAGAAGAAGAGAAAAAGGGGCTGAAGTGGGAGTTTAGGAGGAGATCAAGGAGGCTTTTGGGTGAATTCTCTACTTAAGGTAAGGATTTTATGCATATTTAAGAGTTGTTTCTGTTTTGATTTGTGAAATTTAAAGCTTGAGTTAAGTTTTTAAAGTTTTAGTTTGAAGTTGCTGAAATTTGCAATCTAAGGGTGGATTGTTGGGTATGTTTGTGTTTTGAGCTTGAATCTAGAGTTTATGGGTTGTTAGATGGTTTATTTGATGTTTTAAATTGATCTTGGGGTTTAGGTATTTGTTTGGGATGATTTGGAGAGGTTTTAGTTCGGGAAAAACGCAAGAGAAAACCAAGAATTCTGGGTTCGCGAAGGAGCGCCGCGGCCCTGTTCTTGGGCGCTGCGGCGCGAGGCTGTTTCCAGGAAGGGTGAGGCTTCTGACTTGCTGGGCGCCGCGGCCCTCTAGGGCAGCGCCGCGGTGCTAGGCTATTTTCAGGATGGGAAATTTCGCAATTTGAGCCTTTGCTCTGGGGGTTCGGGGGATGTTTCCGATGAATTGTTTTAGGAATTTGGGAGTCCCGAGAGTGTGGGATTGGTCCCGGGAAGTGGTTATGAATTGATTAGTATTAAAGGATGTTTTATGTGTGTTGTGACTAGGCTATTGGAGAGGCTCGTGCTAGAGGACCGTGCTCGTGACTTTGGTGCATTGTGAAGCTCGGGATACAGGTAAGAAAACTATAACACCCGTAGGATGGGGCATGGGCCCATAGTGTGATTGCGGGGCACGGCCCTATATTGCATGTTGCATGATGAGATGATTGCAGGGCACGGCCCTATATTGCATTACATGTTAGGGTGCAGATTTAAATGAATTGATATTTGTTTGAATGTTATTTTGAGATATACTATATGTGTGATTATAGTGAAATGAACGGCTATGGCCGAGGGCGGCAAGGCCGAGAACGGCAGCGGGGCCGGAAGTAACACTTAGCACATGGGATGCTTATAGTCAGGGTAGGACCCAGAGGATACATGTGAGATCCTTACGGTAAGGACCGAGACCCCAGGCTTTGGTAAGGCTTCTGGGGCGGCATGGCCGTGTTTGCTTAGTCTAATGGTTGATTTGTTTATCTGTGGATTATCTGATATGATAAACTGTATAAATTGCATATGTTATGTTCTGCATGAGTTTTCTTGCTGGGCTTTGGCTCACGGGTGCTCTGTGTTGCAGGTAAGGGCAAAGACTGCGTACATGTTTGGCCTGCCCGACTGCTTTGGTCGGGGATTTATTTGAGAAATGGCTGTAATAATCTATGATTTTATAATTTATCAACTGTAAACTTATTTCAAGATGTAAATAGTTTTCAAACCTTATTTTGGGATCCCAAATGTTTAATACTAGAAGTTTTTAATGAAAGGACGCATTTTCAAAGATTACAGCCTTAACTTTTTATTAGTCACACTTTTGTTTTAAAAACCTCGGTTAGCGAGTTCATTGCACTGTTTTGTCTTAGAACTCACTTGGTAGCGGCTCTAAGGAAGTAGGGCGTTACAACTTTATAACACTTTACGTTAGTTGGGGTCATGAAGCTAGTAATCTCTTGGTCCACATGATTCATCGCGATCTGGATATATCCAGAATACGCATCCATGAAGGACATGAGCTCGTGACCTGCTATGGAATCTACCTACTGATCAATCCTTGGCAGTGGGAAGCAATCCTTGGGGCAAGTTTTGTTTAGGTCGAAGAAATCGATGCAGGTCCTCCATTTCGTATTTGGCTTTGGGATCAGCACGGGATTGGCAACCGAGATCGGGTATTTTCCTTCACGAATAAACCCGCATTTTAACAGTCGAGCTACTTCTTTCCTCAGTGCTTCAGCTCGGAATGTTCCTAAAGGCCTCTGTTTTTGGGATTTTGCAGGCATGTTCTTGTCCAAGTTTAGAGTTTGCATGATTACACTCGGGCTTATTCCCACCAAGTCTTCATGTGACCAGACAAAGATGTACAGATTCTTTTGTAAGAAATTGATCAGCTCCTTCTTCCTTTTATCATCAAGATTTTTTCTAATCTTAACTACTCTTGAAGCTTCATTGGGATCTATGTTTACTTCCTCAAGCTCCTCAATGGCCTGGATCTCTGACCTGTCCTCCCCCATTCGTGGGTCAATGTCATCATGTGGGACCACATCGCTATCCTTTGCTTCATGAGGTTCTTCTGTCCAACAAGTGTCTTCCACTTCCTGGGACTCCTCACCTCCATCACTTATGGCCATAGCTTGTTGCCCGAGTTGCGATTTTCCTTTCATTGAAATGTTATAGCATTCTCTAGCATTAAGCTGCTCGCCTCTGACGGTGCATATCCCCGCAGCTGAGGGGGACTTGATAGCTAGGTTGCGGATACAGATTATGGCTTCAAATGCCATCAGCGTAGCTCGACCCAAAATTGCATTATATGCAGCTGGAAAATTGATCACAAAAAACTCGAGTAACTTGGAAACAGTTTGCGAGCCTTCTCCCAATGTTATCACTAACTCGATCATCCTGATGGATGCTGATCCTTCGCCATAAAATCCGTACAGAATCATTGATCTCGCCTTGAGTTCTGTTACAAACAACCCCATTTTTCCAAGGTGGATCTAAAAAGTAGATTCACAGAACTCCCGTTATCTACTAGTGTCCTCCGTACTCTCCGGTTGGTGAGCTGAACGGTTATGACCGAAGGATCCTTATGTGGGAACTGGACATGGCAAGCATCTTCTTCTATAAAAATAATTGGTTGTATTTCCAATTGCTGTTGTTTTGATACCTGTTGATCTGGGATGAACTCCACTACATTATGGGATTTTAGTTCGTTAATGTACCTCTTCTGGGCACCTCTGCTCATGCCTACCAGATGGGATCCTCCCCAAATTGTGGCTATATATCTCCCTATTATCAGAGGAGGGTCGTCCTGATTCACTTGAACTCCGACTTGATTCATTGGGGCTTCAGGAGCTGATAGAGGGTTTTGTCCAGCGGGCTGTGTAACGCCCTGGATGGCCAAGACCGTTACACTGTGTGTTTATAAAGGTGCAAGACTTGCAAATCAAGTCATTTAATCAAAACGTGTAGCCAAAACTATAGTTCAACTAGGGTTAAAAGATTTTGGTCTCAAAAGCTGCATTTCTTATAAATAAACATTTTCATTTTACATGGGATCCCAAAAGCAGTATTCAAAGACTGTTTACAAACAATTCAAGATCTAAATACAATAATTAGCCACTCTAAGGCAATTCAGACGGTTAAGTAGTTTTCGTCTTGTTCCACTCCTCGGCCGAGGCGGCCGAACAGCTGACTATGTACATTCAACCCTGCAGCTCTCCATCTCAGGATTGGTCCAACTTGCCTTTGCCTTTACCTACACCAAGTAGCACCCGTGAGCCAAGGCCCAGCAAGAAAACACAATAACAAAGCACAATCAATCAACAGACAATCAAATATCTCATATCGCATAAGCATGTACTTAACAGTTTAAGCATTCTTATTTTTCACATATTCAGCATACCAAGTATATCACTCCATATCAATAATCAATCCACATATGACAACTAGGGTTAACGCCCTTAGGCCGCACCCTCTATTTGTCCCATTGGCTCCGGCTCGCTAAAACCGAGCTCAGTGAATATTAAGCTGTCCTCGGCTACCAGTGGCCGAGCCGCGCCCTATCCGCAATTATAATTTATGGCACCCTTAGGCCATTTTTCACATGTCCCATGGCGTAATACCATCTATGACATTATATAGATAACGGGAGCACTTAGTCCCATCACAAACACATAACCGGGTGCAGTTTTGTTACCTTTAGATTCGCTAGCTTTGTTAAATTGATCCTCAAGCACGATCCCTCTTGAGCGCTATCGCACACCCATTCACAATCATAGATCAGAATCATCACCAATCCCGAGCCCTCGGGAAGCCCAAATTCCACCAAACGGGGTGGTGGAATCAAACCCCGAACCCCCAGTCAAAAACCCTTGAAAATAACCCAAAAACCCTTTTCTGGAAACAGAGTAGCGCTACAACGCTCTTTGGAGGGCGCTACAGTGCTACAAACAGAACTAAAAACACCCTAGAACACTTGGCCTAGTGCTATAGCGCCCAAAGGCTAACGTTGTAGTGCTAGTCACAGAACAGCAACCCTGCATTTTTCCTTCCTTCCATTTTCCCGAGCCAAACCTTACCAAAACTTTTCCAAACTTCAACCAAACTTAAAAACTTAAGCACATGCACTCCAAATCCCAAAATTCACCATGAATGGACCTCAAACTCAGAAACTTAGCAAAACAAGCAGAACCTCAGGATTTTAGAGCTAGAATTTCATACCTTCAATGGAGATTCGACCTTAAGCTAGCCTCTACACCTCCTTGGCTTACTCCTCAAATCCTCTGCTGTAATTCCCTTAATTCCCCATAAAAACTCAGTTCAGAAAATCATCTCAGCCAAAACCAGAAACATAAGAGCAGACTCTAGAAATTTACCTCAGTTAGATGCCTAATCCCTGCTGAATCCTCACACTTGATTAGGGTCTCAAGCACAAGGCCTTAGCCAAGAACTCCTCTGAATTTTTGTTCCAAAAGACCCCAAGGAATGGAGAAGAATTCTAAACCGACTGAGAGAAAAATGAACTTCTATTTTTCCTTCTTTCTTTTTTTTCCTTCTTATTTTCTTTTTTTTCCTTCAGACTCTAGACTTTTCCCACTAAGGCATAAAGCAATTTAACTCTCATCCCTTATAAGCCAAATGACCAATTTTCCCTCCCTTTACTTCTAAGCCTTTTAATCCACATAGGGGCATTTTGGTCATTTCACCCAATTCCCGCTAATTCCACAAATGTCACTAACATCTACCACTTAATTCCCGACACCTAACTAGTTTCCAATTATATTCCTCAATATCAAATAATCTCCAATATATTACCTAAACTTCCCAAAAATACCCCCAGGCTTGCCCCGAGTTGGGTATAAATCCTCGTTGTGACTTTTTCACTAAACCGCTCATTGGGATCGCCTCGAGTCACAGATTATAGATATATCCACAGAATAATGTGGTCTCAACAATTTATCACATATATATACCGTTATGCCTTCAACAGGCCAAAATTACGGCTATGCCCTTCTAACCTAATCAAGGCCTACTTGCATACTAATACACATAGTCATGCATCTCAGACATTCAAATAGTCATATAACATGCTTTTAAATCAGCAAATCACATATAACCCAATTATGCCCTCCTGGCACACTAATCACGGCCCTTAAGCCTTATTAGCAAATTTGTGTCGTTACAACTATCCCCTCCTAATTAGAATTTCGTCCTCGAAATTTACCTGAATAACTCGGGATACTGATCCCGCATCCCTGTCTTAAGCTCCCAGGTCAATTCCTCGACCCTACTATTTCTCCACAATACCTTAACAAGAGGAATTGTCTTATTCCGTAGTACTTTATCCTTCCGATCCAAGATCTGGACCGGTTGCTCTTCATAAGCCAAGTCTGTATGTAATTCCAAGTCTTCATACCTCAACACATGAGTCGCATCTGAGACGTACTTCTGGAGCAAAGACACATGGAATACTTCATGGACTCCTGACAATGATGGTGGCAAGGCCAACCTGTAAGCCACCTGACCGACCCTTTCCAGGATCTCAAAAGGTCCAATGAACCTAGGGCGTAGCTTGCCATTATTTCTAAATCTCCTCACCCCTCACAATGGTGAAACTCGAAGAAACACGTGGTCCCCAACCTGGAACTCCATGTCCCTACGCTTAGGATCAGCGTAGCTTTTCTGTGTGCTCTGTGAGGCGAGCAACCTAGCTTGGATCTTCTCTATAGCTTCACTTGTCTTCTGAACCATTTCTGGCCCCAAATATCTCCTCTAACCCATCTTATCCCAGTGAATGGGTGATCTGCACGTTCTCCCATATAACATCCCATAGGGAGCCACTCCAATTGTTGCTTGGTAACTATTATTATATGAAAATTCAATCAATGAGAGATACTTACTCCATGATCCCTCGAAGTCAATCACACACGCTCTAAGCATATCCTCCAACACCTGAATCATCCTCTCAGACTGTTCATCAGTCTAAGGATGAAAGGTTGTGCTAAACTTCAACTGAGTCCCCATAGCCTTCTGCAAGCCTCCCCAAAACTTGGAAGTAAAGATGTGATCCCGGTCTGACACTATAGACTTAGGAACCCCATGGAGACGTACGATCTCCCTCACGTACAACTCAGCATACTGATCCACAGTATATGTTGACTTTACTGGAAGAAAATGTGCTGACTTGGTATATCTGTCCACTATCACCCACACCGAGTCATGAAGCCCAACTATTTTGAGTAAACCTCCCACAAAATCCATCGTAATGTCCTCCCATTTCCATTCGAGAATACCCAAAGACTGAAGCAACCCTGCCGGTCGCTGATGCTCAGCTTTCACCTACTGACAGGTTAAGCATTTAGCTACGTACTCCACCACATCCTTCTTCAACCTGGGCCACCAATATAACATCCGTAGATCCTGGTACATCTTCGAGGTACCTGGATGAAGTGAGTACGGCGTCGTATGAGACTCATCTAGTATCTCTCGTCTGATCCCCTCATCAGCTGGAACACAAATCCGTCCCTGATACCGAAGCAAACCAACTTCAGAAATAAAATAGTCCTTAGCTACTCCTGCTAAGACATTCCCTCTGACCTCCTATAACTGAGTGTCTACCAACTGTCCCTATTTAATCCGTTCTAGCAGGGTTGACTGCAGAGTAATATTGGCCAACTGGCCTACCACCAATTCTATCCTTGCTCTGACCATCTCATCAGCTAGCTCTCTCGAGATTGGGGTGGAACTGTACAGCTGATCTGGGCCTCTCCGGCTCAATGCATCCTCCACTACGTTGGCTTTCCCCGGATGATATAGAATTTCACATTCATAATCTTTCACCAACTCTAGCCAACACCTCTGTCTCATGTTCAAGTCCTTCTGTGTTAAGAAATACTTCAGACTCTTATGGTCAGTGTATACCTCGCACTTCTCCCCATACAGATAATGTCACCAAATTTTTAGTGCGAATACCATTGCTGCTAATTCCAAATCATGGGTAGGATACCGCTGCTCATACTCCTTCAGTTGTCGTGACGCATAAGCTATGACCTTCTCATTCTGCATCAACACATAGCCTAAACCCAACCTGGAAGCATCGCAGTAAACAACAAACTTCCCTTTCCCCGAAGGAAGACTCAACATAGGCGCTGAAATAAGTCGTCGCTTCAGCTCTTGGAAACTGTCCTCACATTTGTCTGACCAGATAAACTTCAAATTCTTCTGTGTCAATTCTGTCATCGGTGTCGCTATCTTCGAGAAGCCTTCCACAAACCGTCTGTAGTAGCCTGCTAGACCAAGAAAACTCCGCACCTCCGAGGCGGTCCTTGGTCTCGGCCAATCCCTCACTGCCTCTACCATAGACGGATCCACCTTAATCCCATCTGCGCCAACAATATGTCCAAGGAATGTCACTTCTGATAGCCAAAATTCACATTTCTTAAACTTGGCATACAATTGATGCTCCCTCAACCTCTGAAGAACCTGTCGTAGATGAAGCTCATGCTCTACCTCTGAACTGGAGTACACAAAGATGTTGTCGATGAAGACAATAACGAACTGATCCAGGAAGTCCTTGAACAACCTGTTCATTAGGTCCATGAAGGCTGCTGGGGCATTGATCAAACCAAACAACATGACCAGAAACTCATAGTGCTCGTACCTCGTTCGGAAGGTCGTCTTCAGTATGTCCTCGTCCTTGATCCTCATCTGGTGATAACTAGATCGAAGATCAACCTTTGAGAACACCGTCTTACCCTGCAGCTGATCAAACAAATCTTCAATCCTTGGTAGGGGATACTTATTCTTGATAGTCAACTTGTTCAATTCCCTATAGTCTATACACATTCTCAAGGTCCCACCCTTCTTCTTCACAAATAAGACCGAAGCACCCCACGGCGAGTAACTAGACCTGATAAACCCCAAATCCCGAAGCTCCTGCAACTGTATCTTCAATTCTTTCAGTTCCGCTGGTGCCATTCTATATGGTGCCCTCGACACTGGCTGTGTCCCCGACGCCAATTCAATGACAAACTGAATCTCTCTACGTGGCGGCAATCCAGAGAAAACCTATACACCCTCCTTGTAGCAGATCTCTGGCTCTCAACGCCGATATCCTGGGTTCGCGGGGTCCAAGCACCCCTCCCACAAAACAAAGGGATCCTCGCCCTCTGGCTCAAAGGTCACCATCTTCTTCCTGTAGTCAATGGTAGCTCCGTATATAACCAGCCAATCCATACCCAAAATCATATCAAAGTCCTCCATACTGAGGTCAATCAAATCTACCAAAAAATCTACCGTCAACTATCACTGGCAGGCCCTAATCCACCTCCGAGATACTACCAGTTCCCCCGTAGGCAAAATAGTCACAAACCCTGAAGTACAATACTCACTAGGTCTACACAGTCTATCAATCACCTTACTAGAAATAAACAAATATGTAGCACCAAAGTCAATCAATACAGTAAAAGGAGTGCCAGCGCTAGAAAGCTGACCCATCACTACCGAGGGGCTAGCCTCGGCCTCTGCCTGCGTCAAGGTGTACACTCATGCTGGAGTCAATCTGTCCACCTTCCCCACGTCTCCCTTCTTCACTTTCGGGAAATCTTTCTTGAGGTGTCCCACAACCCCGCACACATAACGGGCCTTAGCCCGACATTCGCATGGATGGCGTCTTCTACACCTCGTGCACTTAGGGTAAGTCCTCCATGAATCACCGCCTCCCTGACAGCCACCGTGAGTACCCCGACCTCTCCTATCAGAACAGGGAATGGTTGGAGCATCAGGGGTCTTTCTCTTTAAATCACTGGGGCCTCAGCCCCTACCAGAACCAGAATATGGAGGCACTGCCCTAGGCCCTCCCGCCTTACTGCACTCTCTCTCCAGATCTTATTTTCTGCTTCCTCAGCGGTAAGGGCCTTCTCTATAGCCTGGGCATAAGTCGTCCCTCCAGGAACTGTTGTAATCCTCACATCTCGGGTTATCGTAGCATTAAGCCCTCTAATAAACATGTCCTGCCTAGCTGAATCAGTAGGCATAAGGTCGGGTGCGAATTTCGCAAGTCTATCAAACTTTAGGGCATATTCTGTAACTATCATACTGCCTTGAACTAGCCCCACGAACTCATTTACTTTCACTGCCATGATTGCAATATTATAATACATCTGACTAAATAAGTCCTTGAATCCTTCCCAAGTTAAAATAGTAAAATCCCTGGTCTGTGATGCCACCACCCACCAAATCCGGGCATCCTCTCTCAGCATATTTGTGGCACTGGCCACTCTGTCATGCCCCTCTACCCTCATAAAGTTCAGAATGGTAGTAATCATGGTCATGCACTGTCCAGCTTTCAGTGGATCAGGTCCTCCCTCAAAGATCGGGGGCTGCTATTTCTTGAACCGCTTATACAACGGCTCCCATCTATTCCCAACCTCTACCAGCTGTACAACAGGTACCATTGCAGGTGACACATTACGGGAAACACTCCCTGAGGGAGCCTGTTGCCGCAAAATCCGGATCTGTTTGTCTTGGCTCTGTAGCCGAGACTGAATATCTGCCATGAGCTGCTGCTAGTTCTGAGGGACTGGTGGAGGGATTTGGCCCTTATCATCATCTCTAGTCCCAGACCTGCCGGCTAGTCGTGTAGATTTTCTTGGACACATAATTTTCATGATCCATCACTGGAACTTCAATCATTCACAAGCAATGAGTTTATAGCAATTAATCCAAATATTCATTCACATGAATAGCAGTGTTGATAAGCACGCCTCAATATTATCATGAAATAGTCAAGGGCCAGGCCCTATTAATATCTCATGCTCCCTATTAATCAGGCATATATCGACAGTCATATCTCATTCAAATCATTTAAGCACGTAGTCAAGTATACACAATTTACGAAACCCTGAGTTGAGCTTGTCTTTTGCGGCGAATGTACATATCCAGCCTGTCTTCATGAACCCTTAAACCTAGGACGATCTGATACCAAGTTGTAACGCCCTGGATAGCCAAGACCGTTACACTGTGTGTTTATAAAGGTGCAAGACTTGCTAATTAAGTCATTTAATCAAAACGTGTAGCTAAAACTATAGTTGAACTAGGGTTAAAAGTTTTTGGTCTCAAAAGCTGCATTTCTTATAAATAAACATTTTCTTTTTACATGGGATCCCAAAAGCATTATTCAAAGACTATTTACAAACAATTCAAGATCTAAATACAATAAATAGCCACTTTATGGAAAAACAGACGGTTAAGCATTTTTCATCCTGTTCCAATCCTCGGCTAAGGCGGCCGAACAGTTGACTATGTACATTCAACCCTACAGCTCTCCATCTCAGGATTGGTCCAACTTGCCTTTGCCTTTACCTGCACCACGTACCACCTGTGAGCCAAGGCCCAACAATCAACAGACAATCAGATATCTCATATCGCATAAGAATGTACTTAACAGGTTAAGCATTCATATTTACCACGTATTCAGTATATGAAGTATATCACTCCATATCAATAATCAATCCACATATGACAACTAGGGTTAACGCCCTTAGGCCGCACCCTCTATTTGTCCCACTAACTCTGGACCGCTTAAACCTACCTCAGTGAATATTAAGCTGTCCTCAGCTACCAGTGGCCGAGCCGCGTTCTATGCCAAAGTATAATTTACGGCACCCTTAGGCCATTTTTCACATGTACCATGGCGTAATACCATCTATGAAATTATATAGATATCGGGAGCACTTAGTTCCATCACAAACACATAACCAGGTGCAGTTTTCTTACCTTTAGATTCGCTAGCTTTGTTCGATTGATCCTCAAGCACGATCCCTCTTGAGCCCTAGCGCACACCTAGTCACAATCATAGATCTGAATTAGCACCAAACCTCAAGTCCAAAACCTAGCCTTGGGACCAATCCCGAGCCCTCGGGAAGCCCTAATTCCACCAAACAGGGTGGTGGAATCTAACCCCGAACCACCAGGCAAAAACCCTTGAAAATAACCCAAAAACCCTTTTCTAGAAACAGAGTAGCGCCATAGCGCCCTTTGGAGGGCGCTACAGCACTACAAACAGAACCAAAAACACCCTAGAACACTTGGCCTAGCACTTCAGCGCCCAAGGCTAACGCTGTAGCACTAGTCACAAAACAGCAACCCTGCATTTTTCCCTCCTTCGATTTTCCCAAGCCAAACTTTACCAAAACGTTTCAAACTTTGACCAAACTTAAAAACAAGCTTATCAACATGTCTAACTCACCACATAAAACTTAAGCACATGCACTCCAAATCCCAAAATTCCCCATGACTGGACCTCAAACTCAGAAACTCAGCAAAACAACCAAAACATCATCATTTCAGAGCTAGAATTTCATACCTTCTGTAACGCCCTTGTTACCCCAGAGCAGTTACGGTGAACGTTGAATCGGAAATTTGACCCGCTACCAGAGTCCTTTGGTTAAAAACATGCTCTAAGTGTTATTAACAGGCTAAGGAGGAAAACCAGTAAAAAGGAAAGGATATATTTCAATTAATATATAAACTGCTCATGAGCCAATCCAAACATTTACGAGTTGTTTATAGTTCAAAACGTCACTAGTGTTTCAAAATTTACATCCCCCGCCGATCTAAGCGGCAAAAATAGGGTAAACCCCTAGTTCCTCTGAGAACTCCTTGGCCGTGGTGGTCAAGCGGCCACATATGTACAGATCACCACCTAAGCTCTCCACTCAAGGCTGGGTGAGCTTTTCTTTCCCTTTACCTGCACCACATAGCACCCATGAGCCAAGGCCCAGCAAGAAAACACAATATATCATGATATAATATCAACAATGATCATAATAATCATTCAAGAATTTCAGTCCAAAAAAGATAGGTGACAGTCGCAAAAGTCACTATGATGGGGACAGTTCCCTTTATCCATGTGATGATAGGCTCACCAGGGCTTAACAGATAAGTGAGCATTTCACTAGCTTAAACAGGATAGGTGCATGGTGATTAGTCACCAACATAACCTTCCTCATGACCATAGAGTCATAACCCTGGAACATCGTTCCCTAGCCATGTGACAAACGGTCACCCAGGCCTTATGCCTTGGCTCTGAGTAACTAGTCTTAGACTAGCCAAGCGCTTATAAGTTCATCGACCTGAAGGTCGGTTCAGTGTTAATGCCTTAGAGACATTCAACACTGATATCGATTAGATCTAATCTTCATTCGGCCCTGCGTTCAGAATGCTTATGTCGGTTCTGATTCTTAGGTCAGTGTCCCTGACTAGTCAGTGCCATATACATGTAAACAATATTTGCTAGCATTTAATATGCAATCCATGTCCACATTTATCAACTAACATGCCTCAATACCAATCATGCATGTCACATATTCACAGGGTGCAGTTTTCTTACCTCAGGTTCGAGCGAGAAATATAATAAGGACGACCCCTGAGAACGATCGATCTTTTGGTTCCTTAGCAGTTACCTAATCACAACCAATTATATCCTCCATTAATGAAAATCAACATAGATAGGGTCTTAACCTAAGCACCACTCTGGGGACCTCGAAACATGCCCACACTATGAGTAGATTCGATCCTGGGACTTAAGGATTGAAACCCCAAGTCAAAAACCCTTAAAAACACACAAAATGAGACTTTGAAAGAACAGAGTAGTGCTACAGCGCTGATCCCTAGAACCCCAATGCTATTCTCAGAACCCCCAACACGCCCAAAAGACCCCTGTGTAGCACTGTAGCGCCCTAGGGTGGGCGCTATAGCGCTACCTCCAGACTAGATGCCCCCTGAAACCTTCTTCTTCATCTCCTTCGATTCTAACCTGATTCCAATGCTTCCAAATCCCATTTTTGGTGCCAAATGAACCCAAAATCCATCCCAACATACCCCAAACATCACAACCATAAGAACCCTAGCCAAAACTCCCAACAAAACAAGATCTCTACTTAGAAATCACAACTGCAAAACAGAACTAAAACAGGGCATACCAGAGAATTAAGTTGTTAGAAACTTACCCAAAGCTCAGCTTATGATGCTCTTCAATGGAGGAACACACTCCCAAAATCCCAAGGCTTACTTCCCAAGCTTGAATCCTCAAGAATGGTTCAAAAATCCCAAATAAAGATGAAGGAAAGGATGGTACGGGAGAAGCTTCAAGTATACTCTGTTTTCTCTCTTCTTTCACAGCCAAAAATGGTTATATATATCCTAGGGGTAAAATGACCAAAATACCCCTTGGTCTAATTAAGGTTTCTAAAGACTCCCAAGGGCAAAATTGGTATTTTCTACCTACCTCGTTAATCATAATTAATGCTCTCAGCAACATATCACCGACATGCATACAAATATAAAATTATACCCTCAACGGGCCAAATTACCATCACACCCCTATAATTAAAATGTGGACTCACATGCATATATTTAACATCATATTATAATATAATTCACATATACATGCATATTATCATTTAATGGCATAATTAAGCAAGTATGGCCCACCCGACCTACTAATCCCGCCATTAAACCACATCGGAGAATTCGGGGCATTACAACTTCAATGGAGATTCGACCTTAAGCTAGCCTCTACACCTCCTTAGTTTACTCCTCCTCAAATCCTCATTTGTAATTCCCTTAATTCCCCATAAAATCTTAGTTAAGAAAATCATCTCAGCCAAAACCAGAAACATAAGAGCAGACTCTAGAAACTTACTTCAACTATGTTCCCATGGCTTTCTGAAAACTTCCCCAGAACTTGGAAGTAAAAGTAGGGTCCCGATCTGACATGATCAACCTAGGAGCTCCATGGAGGCGCACGATTTCTCTCACATAGAGATTTGCATACTGGTCAACTGTATAAGTAATCCTCACTGGCAAGAAGTGAGCTGACTTGGTGTAGCGATCCACTATCACCCAAATAGAATCATGGTGACCAACAGTCTTGGGTAAGCCCACCACAAAATCCATTGTGATGTCTTCCCACTTCCACTCTGGGATATCCAGAGGCTGCAATAACCCTGCCGGCCTCTGATGCTCAGCCTTGACCTGCTGACATGTCAAGCACTTAGCCACATACTCAACTACATCTCTCTTCATCTCTAGCCACCAATACAACATTCTCACATCCTGATACATCTTCGTGGTGCCTGGATGCAAAGAGTAAGGTGTAGTATGAGATTCATCCAGAATCTCCCGCCTCAAAACAGTGTCCAGCGTAACACATATCCGCCCTTTATTCCTCAATAAGCCTATCTCAGACACTGTATAATCTCTGGATACTCTAGCCAGAATGTCCTCCCTGATCTTGATCAGCTGTGGATCACTCAACTGACCCTCTTTAATTCTCTCCAATAGCGTAGACTGTAGCGTAATATTCGCCAACTGGTGCACCAGCAACTCTATACCATGTTTGGTCATATCATCTGCTAACTCTCTGGCTATCAGCCTCATACCATAAATCTGTCCCAGACCCTTCCGGCTTAAAGCATCAGCTACCATGTTGGCCTTTCCTGGATGATACAGAATCTCACAGTCATAATCTTTTACTAACTCCAGCCAACGCCTTTGCCTCATATTAAGATCTTTCTGGGTGAAGAAGTACTTCAGGCTCTTGTGGTCTGTATAAATCTCACACTTCTCTCCGTAGAGATAGTGTCTCCATATCTTCAAAACAAAAACCACAGCCGCCAACTCAAAATCATGAGTAGGATATCTCTTTTCATACTCCTTCAACTGACGGGAAGCATAGGCAATTGCCTTCTCTATCTGCATCAAAACACAGCCCAAAACCTGATGAGAAGCATCGCAATAAATCACAAACTTCTCCTGATCTGTCGGAAGACTCAGAATCGGAGCTGTAATCAACTTCTGCTTCAGTTCCTGGAAGTTGTTCTCACACTTTTCTGACCACACAAATATCTGGCTCTTGCGTGTTAGTTCAGTCAATGCACTAGCTATCTTTGAGAACCCTTCCACAAAACGCCTATAGTAACCTGTCAATCCAAGGAAACTTCTAACCTCAGAAGCATTCTTTGGCTTCGGCCAATCTCTGACCACTTCAATCTTTGCAGGATCTACTTTAATCCCCTGCTTACTGACAATGTGCCCAAGAAAGGATACCTGGGATAACCAGAACTCACATTTCTTAAACTTAGCAAACAGTCTGTGTTCCCTCAGTCTTTGTAGAAAAAACCTCAGATGATGCTCATGCTCTGACTCAGACTGAGAATATACCAGAATATCATCGATAAAGACGATCACAAACTGGTCCAGATAATCTTTGAACACTCTGTTCATCAGATCCATAAAAGCAGCAGGGGCATTAGTCAATCCAAATAACATAACTAGGAACTCATAATGCCTATACCTGGTACGAAAAGCAGTCTTGGCTATGTCTCCTTCCTTGACTCTCAAATGATGATAACCAGAACGAAGGTCCATCTTAGAGAATACGTTTTTACCTTGCAATTGATCGAACAAATCATCTATCCTTGGCAAAGGATACTTATTCTTAATTGTCAACTTTTTCAGATCTCTCTAATCAATACACATCCTCAGAGAACCATCCTTATTTTTCACAAATAGAACTGGCGCACCCCAGGGTGAGAAACTAGGTCTGATAAAACCCAAATCCAATAGTTCTTGCAACTGTACCTTTAATTCTTTCAACTTAGCTGGGGCCATTTTGTAAGGCGCTCTAGACACTGGCTCCATCCCTGGTGCTAGTTCTATAGCGAACTCAATTTCTCTATGCGGTGGCAACCGTAGAAAATCTTCTGGAAACACATCTAGAAATTCACAAACTAACCTGGTGTCTTCTGGTCTCACTGGCATGACCTGAGTGGTATCAACCACACTGGCTAAGAATCCAATGCACCCCCCGTGCAATAAATCCCTAGCCCTCAATACAGAAATCATAGGAATACGAGGTCCATGCACAACACCGACAAACATAAAAGGATCCTCACCTTCAGGCTCAAAGGTGACCATCTTCCTTCTACAATCAATGGTTGCCCCATACTTTGCCAACCAATCAATACCCAATATCATATCGAAGTCAGTCATAACCAACTCTATTAAATCCACTGACAACTCTCTGCCTTCCATTGTCATTGGCAATGATCTGACCCATCTTTTGGATACCACTAAGTCTCTAGTGGGTAACAAAGTACCAAACCCCACAGCATAAAAATCACAAGGTCTACACAGTCTATCAATAACACTACTAGCAACAAAAGAATGTGTAGCGCTAGAATCAATCAATACATCATAGGGGGTTCCAGCACTAAGAAGCTGACCTGTAACAACTGAGGGAGAAGCCTCAACTTCTGCTTGAGTTAATGCGAACACTCGAGCTGGGGTCGAGTTGTCCGCTTTTCTGGATTCTTCTTTCCTTGCCTTAGGGAAATCCTTTTTAAGATGACCCACTGCTCCACATGAGAAGCAGGCTCTTTCCCTACACTCTCCCAAGTGATGCCTCTTACATCTGGGGCACTCAGGATAAGACTTACAGGCTTCACCACCACCTGGACGACCCATAGAAATACCATGGGGCCGCCTATCAGGACCTGGAACTGGGAAGGTATCAGGAACCTTCCACTTCTGATCACTAGGGCCAACACCCCTACCTGAACCCACAAATGGAGGATCTGGCCTCTTGATCTCCTTTTTGGCTGCACTGTCATGCCAGATTCGGTTCTCTGCACTCTCAGCTGTGAGTGCCTTCTTAACCACCTGTGCATAGGTAGTAACCCTAGCCACAGGGGTGATACGTACATCCTGGGCTAATCTGGGCTGTAGCCCCTAAAGGAATCTCTCTCTCCTGGTCCCATAAGTTGGCACCAGTTCCATGGCAAACTTTGCCAAACAATAAAACTTTAAGGCATACTCAGTGACTGACAAGTTGCCCTGAAGTAGCCTAATGAACTCCTCGGCCATCGCCGCCCTAGTAGCATCATTATAATATTTTTCATTAAATAGAGTCTGAAACTCTTCCAAGTCAGGGCATTCACATTCTTGGTCTGGGTAATTACTTCCCACCAAATCTGGGCATCCTCCCGAAACATATATGTGGCACAACCCAACCTCTCATTACCAATTACCCTCATAAAGTCAAGGATAGTGCAAATCATGCCCATCCATTGTTCAGCCTTGGCAGGATCTGCACTACCCTCAAATAATAGAGGTTGCTGCTTCCTGAACCTTTCATATAGAGGCTCCCATTTATTTCCAACCTCAGGCAGCTGCCCAGCTACTAGCACTGACACAGGAGGTGCCTCTGATACACTAGCCACTACAGGCACTTGCTGCTATTTCAGGAGATGAAGCTCTTCTCCCTGTCTCAATATTGTAGCCTGCAGATCACTGACTATCTGCTGCCAGTTTACAGAAGCTTGCTGTGGAATCTGAGATTGGTCATTTTCTGGACCCTGACTATTATTATTATTCTGGCCCTGATCACTCTGGCTAGCTGAAGTGTCTGTTTTCCCTAGATTCATAATTCTATCACTGATACCCTGCTGAAACAATAGTCAATACAGCCAGTCAGGTAGTAATAACTAAACCTCTTGCCGCCTTACGGTCCAAGAACAAGCAGACAATTATCACATTCCACAGCCATACAAATATACAGGCAGATACATGTCTATAACATTTAGCACTCAGCATGTATCACATAATAGTTCATAAACAACAATACTAATAAGTATGTTCCAGCAATCTCAGTACTAATAAGCACATAGTTGCTGAGGATATAATATTTCAGGGCCATGGTTAAACATGATGTCTCATGCATACAGGTAAAGCATATATACTATATTTAAGCAGTTATACATATAACTACATAAATAGTTACCAAACCATGAGTCAAGCTTGACTTCAGTGACGTGTGTACATCCCCAGCCAATCTACAGGACTCAGGAGGAAAACCAGTAAAAAGGAAAGGAAATATTTCATATAATATATAAACTGCCCATGAGCCAATCCAAACATTTACGAGTTTTTTATAGTACAAAAGGTCACTACTGTTTCAAAATTAACATCCCCCGCCGATCTAAGTGGCAAAAATAGGGTAAACCCCTAGTTCCTCTGAGAACTCCTTGGCCGTGGTGGTCAAGCGACCGCATATGTACAGATCACCACCTAAGCTCTCCACACAAGGCTGGGTGAGCTTTTCTTTCCCTTTACCTGCACCACATAGCACCCATGAGCCAAGACCCAGCAAGAAAACACAATATAGCATGATATAATATCAACAATGATCATAATAATCATTCAGGACTTTCAGTCCAAAACAGATAGGTGACAGTCGCAAAAGTCACTATGATGGGGACAGTTCCCTTTAGCCATGTGATGATAGGGTCACCAGGGCTTAACAGATAAGTGAGCATTTCACTAGCTTAAACAGGATAGGTGCATGGTGATTAGTCACCAACAAAACCTTCCTCATGACCATAGAGTCATAACCCTGGAACATCGTTCCCTAGCCATGTGACAAACGGTCACCCAAGCCTTAGGCCTTGGCTCTGAGTAACTAGTCTTAGACTAGCCAAGCGCTTATAAGTTCATCGACCTTAGGGTCGGTTCAGTGTTAATGCCTTAGAGTCATTCAACACTGATATCGATTAGATCTAATCTTCATTCGGCCCTGCGTTCAGAATGCTTATGCCGGTTCTGATTCTTAGGTAAGTGTCCCTGACTAGTCAGTGCCATATACATGTAAACAATATTTGCTAGCATTTAATATGCAATCCATGTCCACATTTATCAACTAACATGCCTCAATACCAATCATGCATGTCACATATTCACAGGGTGCAGTTTTCTTACTATAAGGACGACCCTTGAGAATGATCGATCTTTTGGTTCCTTAGCGTTTACCTAATCACAACAAATTATAACCTCCATTAATGAAAATCAAAATAGATAGGGTCTTAACCTAAGCACCACTCTCGGGACCCTGAAACATGCCCACACTGTGAGTAGATTCAATCTCGGGCCTTAAGGATTGAAACCCCAAGTCAAAAACCCTTAAAAACACACAAAACGGGACATTGAAGGAACATAGTAGCGCTTCAGCACCGATCCCTAGCACCCCAGAGCTATTCTCAGAACCCCCAACACGCCCAAAAGACCCCTGTGTGGTGCTGTAGTGCCCTAGGGTGGGCGTTATAGCACTACCTCCAGACCAGATGCCCCCTGAAACCTTCTTCTTCATCTCCTTCGATTCTAACTTGATTTCAAATCCTCCAAATCCCATTTTTGGTGCCAAATGAATCCAAAAACCATCCCAACATACCCCAAACATCACAACCATAAGAACCCTATCCAAAACTCCCAACAAAACAAGATCTCAACCTAGAAATCACAGCTGCAAAAAAAACTAAAACAGGGCAAACCAGAGAATTCAATGGTTAGAAACTTACCCAAAGCTCAACTTATGATGCTCTTCAATGGAGGAACACACTCCCAAACTCCCAAGGCTTACATCCCAAGCTTGAATCCTCAAGAATGGTTCTAAAATCCCAAAGAAAGATGAAGGAAAGGATGGTACGGGAGAAGCTTCAAGTATACTCTATTTTCTCTCTTCTTTCAAAGGCAAAAATGGTTATATCTATCCTAGGGGTAAAAAGACCAAGATACCCCTAGGTCTAATTAAGGTTTCAAAAGATTCCCAAGGGCAAAATTGGTATTTTCTACCTATCTCGTTAATCATAATTAACGCTCTCCAATTCCCGCTATTCTCGATAATCTCAAACACCAATAATTCATATCTCGTTGCCCTTTAATTCCCGGTAACGCTCTAATCATTAAAATCACCCCGAGACTCATCCCGAGCCCCAAACTTAAACTTGCTATGACTAGACCACGAATCAATAATCCAAGATCATCTCATGCCGAATAGCTCGTACAAACCCACATTATAATGTGGTCTCGGCAACATATCACCGACATGCATACAAATATTCAATTATACCCTCAACGGACCAAATTACCATCACACCCCTGTAATTAAATGTGGACTCACATGCATATATTTAACATCATATTATAATATAATTCACATATACATGCATATTATCATTTAATGGCATAATTAAGCAAGTATGGCCCTCCCGGCCTACCAATCCCGCCATTAAACCTCATCGGAGAATTCGGAGCATTACAACTTCAATGGAGATTCGACCTTAAGCTAGCCTCTACACGTCCTTGGCTTACTCCTCCTCAAATCCTCAGCTTTAATTCCCTTAATTCCCCACAAAAACTCAGTTCAGAAAATCATCTCAGCCAAAACCAGAAACATAAGAGCAGACTCTAGAAACTTACCTCAGTTGGATGCCTAATCCCTGCTGAATTCTCACACTTGATCAAGGTCTCAAGCACAAGGCCTTGGCCAAGAACTCCTTTGAATTTTAGCTCCAAAAGACCCCAAGGAATGGAGAAGAATCCTAAACCGACTGAGAGAAAAATGAACTTCTATTTTTCCTTCTTCTTTTCTTTTCATTCCTTCAGACTCTAGACTTTTCTCACTAAGGCATAAAGTAATTTAAATCTTATCCCTTATAAGCCAAATGACCAATTTTCCCTCCCTTTACTTCTTAGCCTTTTAATCCACCTAAGGGCATATATTACCTTTTAATCAAATAATCTCCAATATATTACCTAAATTTCCCAAAAATACCCCCAGGCACTCCCCAAGCAGGGTATAAATCCCCATCGTGACTTTTTCACTAAACCTTTCACTGGGATCGCCTCGAATCACAGATTACAAATATATCCACAGAATAATGTGGTCTCAAAAATTTATCACATATATATATAGTTATGCCCTTAACGGGCCAAAATTACGGCTATGCCCTTCTAACCTAATCAGGGCCTACATGCATACTAATACACATAGTCATGCATCTCAAGCATTCAAATAGTCATATAACATGCTTTTAAATCATTAAATCACATATAATCCAATTATGCCATCCCAGCACACTAATCAAGGCCCTTAGGCCTTATTATCAAATTTGGGTCGTTACAGGCTGACTAAGACCATTCAGTTTCTAGAGTATTGGGCCAAAGGTCCTGCCCTGATATGGGTCTCAGTCTCATCCTTTAGCTATCTACAGTCATCAGTGTTATGACCGATATCATTGTGAAATCGGCAGAACTTCGAAGGATCTCTCTTTGCTCTTTGGTTTCTCAGTGGTTCTATGTAATGACCCAAATTCGCTAATAAGGCTTAAGGGCCTTGATTAGCGTGCCAGGAGGGCATGATGGGACTTTTGTGTGATTTTATGAGTTAAATGCATGATTATGATTTAAAGCGTGTTATATGACTATTTGATTATTTGAGATGCATGACTATGTACATTAGTATGCATGTAGGCCCGAATTGTGTTAGAAGGGCATAATTGTAATTTTGGCCATGTTGGGCATAACTGTATTGATATGTGATGACTGTTGAGATCTCACTGTGATGTGGATGTATCTGTGATTTGTGACTCGAGACGATCCCAGAGAGCAGATTAGCGGAAAGTCAAGGAGGAATATTTATACCCGGCTTGGGTTAAGCCTGGGGGTATAAGCACGAATTTAGAGAATATATTGAGGTTAATGTTGATATCGAGGAGTATTATTTGGTGACTTTCAGGTATTGGGGAGCAAGCGGGAAAATATTAGAGACACTTGAGGATTAGCGGGAATTGAGTAAAATGACTAAAATGGCCCTACTTGGACAAAAGGGTTTAGAATTAATAGGGAGGGTATTTTGGTCATTTGGCTTTTTAGAGATTGATTTATGAGGCTTTACACTTAGTGGGATTTATAGAGAAAGTGTGTTGGCTGTGGAGAAAAAGAAAGAAAAGAAAGAAAAAGGAAAGAAAGAAAAGAGAGAAAACAGAGGGGTTTTTCTCAAGGATCGGTTTGTGCATTCTTGCACCATTTCTCTCCATTTCTCTTGGGGCAAAGCTCAGTGGAGAGCTAGGATAGGCTGAGCATCAAGGATCTTAATGTTGGACTTGAAGATTTGGCAAGGATTAGCAAGAACACATCATCTTTTGAGGTAAGTTTTTAGAGATTTCAGTTTTAAGGGTTTTGCTGGTTTGAGCTGTGTTTTGAGCCGAGTTGATGGGAACTTTAGGGAATTTCTGGGCAAGCTTTGAGGGAGAGCAAGCTAAGGAGGCCTAGGGTTGAATCAAGGTCGAAATTGCATCAATCGTATGATTTCTAAGTCCATAACTTTGTTGTTTGACTGAATTTCTGGGTTTAGGGTTCATCTATGGTGAATCTTGATATTTGGGATGTGTGTACTTGGGTTTTGAGATTTGGGGATGCTTGGGATGAATGGAGAGTGTTCATATGCTTGGCTTTGAGTTTGGTAATGATTTGGACAAGTTTGGGGTTGAAATGGTAGAAGGAAATCGTAGGAGGCGATTTTGGGTAATGCTGGTCTGCAACTAGGGCTACAGCGCTAGTCAGTGGGCGCTGTAGCGCTAGCCCCTGTTCCTGGGGGTGTGGTTCTGCTTGTAGTGCTACAGCGCCCTCTTTAGAGTGCTGTAGCACTGCACTGTTCACAGAAGGGGTTTTTGGGCTATTTGAGAGGGATTTTGACCTAGGGTTCGGGGCTCGATTCCGCCACCTTGTTTTGGGGATCTAGGACTTCCCAGGGGCTCGGGAGTGGTCCCGAGGCTAGGTTTTTGGTCTTGGGGTTCGGTGTTGACTTTGACCTATGTTTGTGCCTAGGTGTGCGCTAAGGCTCGAGTGGGATCGTGCTCAAGGAGTCAAGTGTTGAAAGCTATCGAATTGACAGGTAAGAAAGCTATAGCACCCGTAGGATAGGGCATGGGCCCATAGTGTGATTGCGGGGCACGACCCTATATTGCATTACGTGTTAGGGTGCAGACTTAAATGAATTGATATTTGTTTGAATGATTGTTTGAGCTATGCTATATGTGATTATAGTGGAATGAAACAGCAACGGAGCCGAGAACGGCAATGGAGCCGAGAACGGCGAAAGGCCGAGAACGGCAGTGGGGCCGGAAGTAACACTTAGCACATGGGGATGCTTATAGTCAGGGTAGGACCCAGTGGATACATGTGATATCCTTACGGTGAGGACCGAGACCCCAGGCTTTGGTAAGGCTTCTGGGGCGGCATGGTCGTGTTTGCTTAGTCTAATGTTTGACCTGTTTATCTGTGGACTATCTGATATGATTAACTGTATAATTTGCATATGTTATGTACTGCATGAGTTTTCTTGCTAGGCTTCGGCTCACGGGTGCTCTGTGTTGCAGGTAAGGGCATAGATTGAGTCAACCAACCATGAGTACGGAGAGCGTGAGGCGACGCGTACATGTTTGTGCCTAGGTGTGCGCTAAGGCTCGAGTGGGATCGTGCTCAAGGAGTCAAGTGTTGAAAGCTATCGAATTGACAGGTAAGAAAGCTATAGCACCCGTAGGATAGGGCATGGGCCCATAGTGTGATTGCGGGGCACGACCCTATATTGCATTACGTGTTAGGGTGCAGACTTAAATGAATTGATATTTGTTTGAATGATTGTTTGAGCTATGCTATATGTGATTATAGTGGAATGAAACAGCAACGGAGCCGAGAACGGCAATGGAGCCGAGAACGGCGAAAGGCCGAGAACGGCAGTGGGGCCGGAAGTAACACTTAGCACATGGGGATGCTTATAGTCAGGGTAGGACCCAGTGGATACATGTGATATCCTTACGGTGAGGACCGAGACCCCAGGCTTTGGTAAGGCTTCTGGGGCGGCATGGTCGTGTTTGCTTAGTCTAATGTTTGACCTGTTTATCTGTGGACTATCTGATATGATTAACTGTATAATTTGCATATGTTATGTACTGCATGAGTTTTCTTGCTAGGCTTCGGCTCACGGGTGCTCTGTGTTGCAGGTAAGGGCATAGATTGAGTCAACCAACCATGAGTACGGAGAGCGTGAGGCGACGCGTACATGTTTGGCCTGCTCGACTGCTTTGGTTGGGGGTTTATTCGAGAAATGGCTGTAATAATCTATGATTTTTATAACTAATCATCTGTAAGCTGATTTTAAGATGTAAATAGTTTTCGAACCTTATTTTGGGATCCCAAATGTTTAATACTAAAAGTTTTAATGAAACAATGCATTTTCAAAGATTACAGCCTTAAACTTTTGATTAGTCACACTTTCGTTCTAAAAACCTTGGTTTGCGAGTTCTTTGCACACTGTTTTGTCTTAAAACTCACTTGGTAACGACTCTAAGGAAGTAGGGCGTTACATTCTAGCTTATTCAATGGAAGGCAAGTACAATTGTCTTGGAAGATGTGCTCTCTAGTATCCGTGAGATCGGTATAGGTTGCGTAAACAGGTTTGAATTTTTCCCCGGACTAAATTTTCTTTGTTCTCCTCTGATCACCCTCACCAGTTCCCTTCCTCTTGTTACTTCCCCCCTGGTTATTCTGGTTAACGGTTTGAGCCGTTGTTGCGACATCCGTTACCGCTCCAACGGGCTGGGCAGGGATCTGGGTGGTTCCTAGGACAGAAGCTCGTGCCTCTTCCAGGTTAACCCATCTTTGAGCTCGTGCCAAGAACTCATACATATTATTAACTCCTTTCTTTTGTAATTCTTGCCACAGGTCGCCTCCAACAAGAATTCATGTTCTCATTGCCATGAGTTTGGAGCTATCATCGGTGTCTCTTGGTCGGGCAACGATATTGGCAAAACTACTTAGATATGCTATAAACGGTTCACCAGGCTGCTGCTTTACATTGGCCAATGAATAAGCCTTGACCTGAGCTGTCTGGGAAGCCCTGAATGCTTTCTTAAATTTAGCAAAAAACTTCTTCCACGAGCTAATAGAATGCCTCTTATATTGTTTAAACCACTACCTGTGTAACGACCCGAATTTGCTAATCAGGCTTAGGGCCTTGATTAATGTGCTTGGAGGGCAATAAGTGGTTTAATATGCTTATATGTGGATTTATGTGTATATATGATTATGATGCATGTTTAATTGACTTAAATGTGCATGTGGGCCCCGTCTAGATATTAGGGGCATAAGTGTGATAAATGAGATAAATGTTGTATATATGTGATATGTCTGTGCAGCATGATCCAAGACAGTCCTGGGGAGCGGTTATCCAGAGAGTCACAACGGGGTTGAGATTCAGACTCGGGGCGAGTCGAGGGGTAATTTAGGTATTAGATGAGTTATGGGGTTATCGAGACATGAAAATAAATATTTGGAGATATATTTGAGGATAGAATGTCTAGGCGGGAATATTTGGGAAATTTACCATTTTTTCCTCGGGGACGTTTTGGTACCCCGAGCCTTAAGGTAACCCTTTAGACTTAAGTCAAATAAAACAAAAATGGGAGAATTGTTTAGAAAGTTGAGGAGCCGACACATATTTCCTATGAACTGAAGATAGCTCTTGTCTCTCTCTCTCACTCTCTAAGAAAAAACTCAAAGAGAAACTCAAAGGAATTGGCTAGGAATTAGGAGGATTTCAGCTGGGATACTCTAGGAACTTGAAGCTTGGGGATTGAGGATCAAACTCAGGGACTAAGCTCTGCAAGGTAAGCTCTAATTACTAAGGTTTAGTCTTAAATTTCTATTGGTTATAGGGGATTGCATGTTAGCTAAGCTTGACTTATCTTTGGGTGTTCTAGCTGAGTTTTGGAGCATATTTTAATGGGGTCTTGATGTTTTTTCTGAGATGGATATCTGGGAATATTAGTCAAGTTTTAGGATGAATTGGCTTGCGGAAAGGTTTTGAAAAATGGTGTCAAAATCTGGGTTCGGTGGGCGCGCCGCGGCCCTAGGAGGGGTGCGCGCGGGGCCATGGGAGGCTGAGAGGTTCATGCGCGCTGCGGCGCTTGGTGTGTGCGCCGCGGCTTATGTGGGGGTCAGTGTGGTGCTAGCCTATGTTTTGAGGCTAGCCGCGGCTCTTGTGGGTGGGGCCACGGCCCCTTAGTGTCAGTTTGGGTTTTAATGGTATTTTAAACTTGAGAACTCAAGGGGTAAGGCTTGGGATGGATTTTATCACCCGGATTGATAGAATTCAAGCTCTCGGAGGTTGGGGTTACGGCTCGAAGTTATTTATTGGATTAGAATTTGATGGATGGACGTTGATAATGTGTTGTGACTAGGGTTTCGGCGAAGCTCACGTTAGAGGACTGTGCTCGGGGCATCGGTGCTCAGAAAGCTCGGAACTCGGGTAAGAAAACCCTTGCTTCCATAGAGCTTGTGTGTAGGGATAAGCCCAATGTGTTTGAATGGTATTGATATGCAGGGCCGAGCCCAATATGTTAGAACTGTGGGGCGTAGCCCTTTAACTGAATATGCTAGAATTCTATACTTTCTTGTTATGCTATGTGTCTTATGATGTGAATGGACGGCTAGAGCCGGGAACGGTGTAGACCGAGAACAGCGAAGTGCCGGGAACGACGTTGGGCACATGGAGTGCGAGTTGCCAGGGCGAGTCCCTAGAAGGATACCTCACGGGGTGGTCCGTGAACCCAGGACTTAGTAAATGCATGGGACGACTAGGCCGTATGTGTTTAGCCATTGATGGCCTGTTTATATGCTTGTTATATGTGTTCCATATGTTATCTGTTTGTGGGTTTTCTTGCTGGGCTTCGTCTCACAGATTCTTTGTGGTGCAGGTAAGGGTAAAGAGAAGATCAACCAACCATGAGTACAGCAGGCGTGAGGCGGCGTGTACATGTTTGGCCAGCCTGGTTGCCACAGCCAGAGGATTTTGGGAGATGCTTGTAGTGAATTTAGATTTTTTCGATTAGCCGAATTAGTACAGTTTTTATGTTGTAAATATTTCTAAACTGTATTTTGGGATCCCAAGTGTAAAACTTTTATGACTTACTATGAAAAATTACTAACTCTAATGTTTTTCCTTTGTTTACGGCTTAATTACACTGTTTGACCTAAAACCTCGATTAGCGAGTTGGAAGCACATTTTAAAACTCACTTAGTAACGGCTCTATGGAAGTATGGCGTTACAATTTGCTATCAGAGCGAGCCAAGGATATTGGTTCTGGAGATTGATCGGAGATGTACACACGCAGTCCGTGACAGGTTTAGCTCAGGGTTGGTTGGTAAGATTGGCTAATATCTCCGAATATGTGTTTGAATGCCCTGTTTGCCTGCCTATTTTGTATAGAGCATGATGAATGAATTAACATATGCATGATGCTAGGGCACGACCCATTGTGTGTTATATGTTGTATGAGTTATTATGTGTGGATTAATGATGTGACTCAGAGGTGGTTTTGGATGTTGTTATCATGCCTAATGATCGGCGTCGTTGGTTGCAGGAATATTTATTGAGATGCCTCGACAATCAGCTAGACTCCGCGACAGTAGGGCCGAGGATGACAATCAAGGTCAGGACCCTCCACCTGCCCCACAGTACTGGCAACAGATATTGGCCGAAATGGAGGCTAGACTGTAGACAACAGAGGAAGAACTCCGTCAGATGAGGCAATAAGCCCCGCCTCAGGTTACTGGGCTGCCAGTGCAGCAGGCTGCAGCGCCGGTGCCAGTTCAGGCTGTTTTGGAGAATAAGTGGGAACCTTTGTATGACAGGTTCGGGGAGCAACAACCTCCTACCTTTGAGGGTGGTTCGGACCCACTGTGGGCAGAGCAGTGGATGAACATGATTTCCTTGATCTTAGACTATATGAGGGTCAAAGGAAGTGAAAGGATTGCCTTGCGAGCTATATGTTTAGGGAGGATGCCCGCATCTGGTGGGATGTGGTGAGTCAGCGGCGGAATGTTGCAGTCATGACATAGGAGGAATTTAAGAGTATCTTTATTAAGAAATACTACAGTGTGGCAGTACGAGCTGTAAAGGCTGATGAGTTTATCAATCTGACTCAGAATCGATCGAAAGTAACAGAGTATGCAATAAAGTTTGATAGATTGGCAAAGTTTGCGCCAGATCTAGTGCCGACAGATGCGGCCAGGAGGGATAGGTTCGTGCGGGGGTTGAATGTCATGATCGCCCGCGATGTGAATATTACCTTGGATCCAGCGACTACTACTTATGGCCAAGCTGTGGATAAGGCCCTTACTGCAGAGAGGGCTGAGGATCAGATATGGAAGGACAGCGCTGTTAGGCGTGATGCCAGAAGAACGGTGCCTCCTTTTGTTGGGACTAGTCGGGGCAGTGGCCCCAATGAGTAGAAAAGAAGAGTTCCAGATTCATTTACCTCTCCTAGTTCTGGTAGGAGAGTGCAGGGTGCTTCTGTTGGCCGTCAGGGTAGCAGTGATAATTGGAGGAGTTTTCCTATGTGTCCACGGTGCAGGCGTCGACACTAGGGTGAGTGCATGATCAGGGCCTTCTTTGTTTGTGGGAGTGCCAACCATCTGAAGAGGGATTGCCCTCAAGTTAAGAAGGGGGAGCTGAAGCAGAGTGACAGTCTTGCCCCTGCCATGGTATTCACTTTGACACAGACTGAGGCGGAGGCTAGCCCTTCAGTTGTGACAGGTCAGATCTCTAGTGCTGGTTCTTTGTATACTGCATTGTTTGATTCAGGGGCTACCCATTCATTTGTGTCTGCTAGAGTGATTGATCAGCTTTGTAGGCCTAGTGGAGTGTATGCTAGGGGATTCCAGACTTTGTTGCCAACAGGAGAATTGGTAGTCTCTAGGAAGTGGATTAGGGCATTGCCAGTAGAGGTAGATGGTAAGGAATTGTTTGTTGATCTGATTGAGTTGGAGATGGATGACTTTGACATAATTTTGGGAATGGATTGGCTATCCAAGTATGGGGCAACTATTGACTGCAGGCGCAGAATGGTGACTTTTGAACCAGAAGGGGAGGTACCCTTTGTGTTTGTGGGGTCAGTTAATGGACCGCGTGTACCAATGATTTCAGCCCTAAGGGCTAGGGACCTGATGGAGGAAGGTTGCATAGGATTCCTGGCAAGCGTTGTGGATACTTCTAGGGTGGTACCGGTTTGACCGGGTGAGACAAGGGTGGTGTGTGAGTTTCCGGATTTGTTTCCAGCGGATTTGCCAGGGTTGCCGCTGCGGAGGAAGATTGACTTCGTTATAGAGTTAGTACCAGGAGTGGAGCCAGTATCTAGGATACCTTATAGAATGGCTCCGGCGGAGCTAAAGGAGTTGAAGATTCAGCTGCAAGAGTTACTTGACCTGGGGTTCATTAGACCGAGTTTGACACCATGGGGTGCACCAGTGTTGTTCGTTAAGAAGAAGGATGGGTCCCTTAGGATGTGTATTGATTACAGGGAGCTGAACAAGTTAACCATTAAGAACAAGTACCCACTGCCTAGGATCGACGATTTATTTGATCAGCTACAGGGAAGAACAGTGTTTCCCAAGAAAGATCTCCGATCAGGTTACCATCAATTAAGGATTAAAGAGGAGAACATACCAAAGACCGCTTTCTGAACGAGGTATGGACACTATGAATTCCTGGTTATGTCCTTTGGATTAACCAATGCCCCAGCAGCTTTTATGGACATGATGAAAAGGGTTTTCAAGGATTATCTAGATAAGTTTGTGATCGTATTCATCGACGACATCCTAGTGTACTCCCAGTCAGAGGTAGAGCATGAGCAGCATCTACGGTTGGTATTACAGCGGTTGAGGGAGCATAAGTTATATGCTAAGTTCAGTAAGTGTGAGTTCTGGTTGCCGCGAATTACATTTTTGGGCCATATCGTCAGTAAGGAGGGGATTCTGGTTGACCGAAGTAAGATTGAGGCGGTCAGAGATTGGCCTAGACCGAGCAGGGTATTATCAGCGATTTGTTGAGGGGTTCTCTAAAATAGCTACGCCATTGACAGAGTTGACAAAGAAGAAGATCAGGTATGTCTGGACGGACAGATGTGAGAACAGTTTTAAGGAACTGAAGCGGCGATTTATTACTGTGCCAGTACTTAGCTTGCCGACAGAGAATGAAAAGTTTGTGGTCTACTGTGATCCATCTAGGCAGGGTTTGGGGTGCGTGTTGATGCAAGTTGGCAAGGTGATAGCCTATGCATCGAGACAGTTGAAGGAATATGAGCAGAGGTATCCTACGCATGACCTGGTGTTGGCAGCGGTGGTGTTTGTACTTAAGATTTGGAGGCATTATTTGTATGGTGAGAAGCGCGAGATATACACCGACCATAAGAGCCTAAAGTATTTCTTTACTCAGAAGGACCTGAATATGCTCCAGAGGTGGTGGCTGGAGTTGGTTAAGGATTATGATTGCGATATCCTTTACCATCCTGGGAAGGCTAATGTAGTGGCTGATGCATTGAGTCGGAAGGGCCCAGGACAGTTGTTTAGCTCGAGGCAGATATTTGATAAGTTAGCTGAGGAGATGACCAGAGCCGGTATAGAATTGGTGGTTGGTCAGTTGGCCAACATCACTCTTCAGTCTACACTCCTTGAGAGGATCAAGGAAGCACAAGGGAAGGATTCTCAGTTGTGAGGTCATAGGGAGAATGCCTTAGTCGGAGCGACAAAGGACTTCTCCATTTCAGAGATGGGATTACTGAAGTATAAGGGTCGGATCTGTGTTCCGATGGATTCTGATATCCGGCGAGAGATCTTGGATGAATTGTATACCACTCTCTATTCTTTGCACCCGGGTACAACGAAGATGTGCCAGGACTTGAGAACTCTGTATTGGTGATTGGGCATGAAGAGGGATGTGGTGGATTATGTAGCTAAGTGCTTAACTTGTCAGCAGGTTAAAGTTGAGCACCAGAGGCCAGCGAGGTTATTGCAGCCTTTGGGGATCCCAGAGTGGAAGTGGGAAGATGTTACTATGGATTTTGTAGTTGGTTTACCGAGAACTGTGGGTCAGCATGACTCGGTGTGGGTGATTGTGGATAGGTATACCAAGTCTGCCCACTTTCTGCCTGTTAAGACAACTTATACTGTGGAGCAGTACGTGGAATTGTATGTGAAGGAGATTGTTCGACTTCATGGGGCTCCGAGGTCGATAGTGTCGGACAGAGACCCCACCTTCACATCCATGTTCTGGGAGAGTCTGCAGAAGGCTAAGGGCACGCAGTTACGGTTTAGTACCGCTTATCATCCTCAGACGGATGGGCAGTCTGAGAGGACGATTTAGGTATTGGAGGATCTGCTGCGAGCCTGTGTGCTTGACTTTGGAGGATCGTGGAGTAAGTATCTCCCTTTGATCGAGTTCTCGTACAACAATAGTTATGAGGCGACCATTGGTGTGGCTCCGTACGAGATGCTTCATGGAAGAAAGTGTAGATCACCTATTCATTGGGATGAAACTGGTGAGAGAAGGTATTTGGGTCCAGAGATGGTTCAGAGGACCAATGAGGCAGTTGAGAAGATTAGAGCGCGTATGCTCACTTCCCAGAGTCGACAGGAAAGTTATTCAGACCTGAGACGCAGGAACATGGAGTTTCAGGTTGGTGATCATGTGTTCCTTAGGGTTTCACCCATGAGGGGTGTGAGACAGTTTGGTGTTCGGGGTAAGTTGAGCCCCAGGTATGTCGGCCCCTTCGAGATTCTGGAACGGGTTGGTGAGGTAGCTTACAGATTAGCGATGCCTCCATCTTTATCAGGGCTTCATGATGTATTCCATATATCTATGCTCCGAAAGTATATGTCAGATTCAACGCATGTTTTAAGTTTTGAGAATTTGGAACTTGATCAGAATTTATCCTATGAGGAGAAGCCAGTTCGGATTCTTGACCGAAAAGATAAGGTCTTGAGGAACAAGACCATCGCCTTGGTGAAAGTGTTGTGGATAAATAGCAAGGTTGAGGAGGCGACATGGGAACTTGAAACAGAGATGAGGGAGCAGTACCCCGAGTTGTTCAAGTAAATTCGAGGACGAAATTTCTGTAAGGAGGGGATAGTTGTAACGACCCGAATTTGCTAATCAGACTTAGGGCCATGATTCGTGTGCCTGGAGGGAAATAAGTGGTTTAATATGCTTATATGTGGATTTATGTGTATATATGATTATGATGCATGTTTAATTGACTTAAATGTGCATGTGGGCCCCGTCTGGATATTAGGGGCATAAGTGTGATAAATGAGATAAATGTTGTATATATGTGATATGTCTGTGCAGCATGATCCGAGACAGTCCTGGGGAGCGGTTAGCCAGAGAGTCACAACAGGGTTGAGATCTGGACTCGGGGCGAGTCGAGGGATAATTTGGGTATTAGATGAGTTATGGGGTTATCGGGACATGAAAATAAATATTTGGAGATTTATTTGAGGATAGAATGTCTAGGCGGGAATATTTGGGAAATTTACCATTTTACCCTCGGAGACGTTTTGGTACCCCGAGCCTTAAGGTAACCCTTTAGACTTAAGTCAAATAAAACAAAAAGGGGATAATTATTTAGAAACTTGAGCAACTGACACATATTTCCTTTGAACTGAAGATAGTTCTTGTCTCTCTCTCTCTCACTCTCTAAGACAAAACTCAAAGAGAAACTCAAAGGAATTGGCTGGAATTAGGAGGATTTCAGCTGGGATACTCTAGGAACATGAAGCTTGGGGATTGAGGATCAAACTCAGGGACTACGCTCTGCAAGGTAAGCTCTAATTACTAAGGTTTAGTCTTAAATTTCTGTTGGTTATAGGGGATTGCATGTTAGCTAAGCTTGATTTATCTTTGGGTGTTCTAGCTGAGTTTTGGAGCATATTTTAATGGGGTCTTGTTGTTGTTTCTGAGCTGGATATCTGGGAATATTAGTCAAGTTTTAGGATTAGGAAAGGGTTAGGAAAATGGTGTGAAAATCTGGGTTCAATGGGGGCTCCGCGGTCCGTGTGTGCACGCGGCCATGGGAGGCCGAAAGGTTCATGCGCGCCGCGGCGCTTGGTGGGCACGCCGCGACCCGTGTGGGGGTCACTGTGGTGCTAGCCTGTAACGCCCTACTTCCTTAGAGCCGTTACTAAGTGAGTTTTGAAGGCGAAATAGTGTGCAATGAACTCGTTAACCGAGGTTTTGAGCAAAAGTGTGACTAATTAAAAGTTAAGGCTGTAATCTTTGAAAATGCGTCGTTTCATTAAAACTTCTATCATTAAACATTTGGGATCCCAAAATAAGGTTTGAAAACTGATCATATATTGAAATAAGGTTACAGTTAAGAAATCATAAAATCATAGATTATTACAGCCATTTTCGAATAAACCCCCAACCAAAGCAGTCGGGCAGGCCAAACATGTACGCGTCGCTTCACGCTCTCCGTACTCATGGTTGGTTGACTCAGTCATTGCCCTTACCTGCAACACAGAGCACCCGTGAGCCGAAGCCCAACAAGAAAACTCATGCAGAACATAACATATGCAATGTATACAGTTTATCATAACAGATAATCCACAATAAACAAGTCAATCATTAGACTAAGCAAACACGGCCAAGCCGCCCCAGAGCCTTACCGAAGCCTGGGGTATCGGTTCTCACCGCGAGGATAACTCATGTATCCCTTGGGTCCCACCCTGAATATAGCATAACACATGTATCCACCGGGCCCCGCCCTGATTATAGCATCCCATGTGCTAGGTGTTACTTTCGGCCCACGGCCGCCCCGGCTTACGCCGTACTCGGCCCTTGCCGTTCATTTCATCATAATCACACATATAGTACATTTGAAATAATCATTCACACACATCATGATTCATTTAAGGTTAAACATTTGCACATAATACAATCTGGGGCCATGCCCTAACCTCGGGTGTTATAGTTTTCTTACCTGTATTCCGAGCCTCCTGATGCACTAAAGCCGCGAGCACGGTCCTCTAGCACGAGCCTCACCAACAACCTAGTCACAACACACAAGAAACATCCCTCAATACTAATCAACCCAAAACCACTTCCCGGGACCAATCCTGCACTCTCGGGACCTCTAAAACCTTAAAACAACACCCCGGAGACATCCCCCGAACCCCCGGAGCAAAGGCCTAAAATTGCCAAAAATGTGAACCTGAAATTTGCCTTGTGCCTCGGCACAACTTTCTTGTGCCGCGGCACACATCAGTCAGGGACTCCCTCGCCGCAGCACGAAAAACCTGTGTCGCGGCACGCCTTCGCAGACCCAGAATTCTGGGTTTTTCCCCTGCATTTTCTCCGAGCTAAAACCTCCCAAATCGTCCCAAACTCACACCCAAGCTCCAAAACCAACTCAAAACTCCAAATAGACCATACATCAACCCATAAACATCATAACCCAACTCAATAACACAATCACACTCAAAATCACCCATTTGATTCCAAATTTCAGAAAACTCAAACCCAAAGGCCAAAAACACAACCCAAGCTTGACAAACCTAAACCATGGCTTCAAAATCTTAAACCACAACAGAAAAGAAAACCCAAGGATGTTTAAAACTCTTACCTCAATCAAGAATCCAACCTTAAGCTTCCTTGGTTCATCCCCTTAGTCTTCAAGTTTCAGCTCCCTTCTTCTTCTTCATGCCCTAGCTTTTTCCCTCTCCTTCTTCTTCTCTTCAAATTATCAAAGCATCAAATGACCAAGCCCCAAACCGTGTACCCCTTAATACCCAGCTGCCATATATCCAATTCCCAGGCAAATGACCATTTTACCCCTCCTTGCCTATCCTTTCCCAACTAACCTCAAGGGCACTTAAGTCCTTTTACTTCTATTTCATTTCTACCATTTTCTATCTAGAACTTGTTACTCTCAGTAGTAACTAATGGTTACCCAGGTTACTCAATCACCAATAACCATTACCCGCTAAATCTCAATCTTAGCCATAAAATTCCCCAAGTACCCCTAGGCTCCTCCCGAGCCGGGTATAGAAATCCCGTTGTGACTCTTAAGTTAATTTGCTCTCTAGGACCGTCTCAGCACGTGCATCACAATAATACCACCACACTCACGTGGTACAAATCACGGAATACAATTATCACATATATGCCCTCAGCGGCTAAAATTACAATTATGCCCTTCAAACACAATCAGGGCCTACATGCATACTAATACACATAGTCATTCATCTCAGATAAACAATTAGTCAAATAACATGCTTTAAATCATAACCATGCATTTAACTCATAAAATCACACATAAATCCCAACATGCCCTCCTGGCACACTAATCAAGGCCCTTAAGCCTTAATAGCGATTTTGGGTCGTTACATAGCCTCTGTTTTGAGGCTAGCCACGACTCTTGTGGGTGGGGCCGCGACCCTTAGTGTCAGTTTGGGTTTTAGGGTATTGTAAACTTGAGAACTCAAGGGGTAAGGCTTGGGATGGATTTTATCACCCGGATTGATAGAATTCAAGGTCCCGGAGGTTGGGGTTACAACTCAAAGTTATTTATTGGATTAGAATTTGATGGATGGACGTTGTTAATGTGTTGTGACTAGGGTTTCGGCGAAGTTCACGTTAGAGGACTGTGCTCGGGGCATCGGTGCTGAGAAAGCTCGGAACTCAGGTAAGAAAACCCTTGCTTCCATAGAGCTTGTGTGCAGGGCTGAGCCCAATGTGTTTGAATGGAATTGATATGCAGGGTCAAGCCCAATATGTTAGAACTGCGGGGTGTAGCCCTTTAACTGAATATGCTTGAATTCTATACTTGCTTGTTATGCTATGTGTCTTATGATGTGAATGGACGGCTAGAGCCGGGAACGGTGTAGACCGAGAACGGCGAAGTGCCGAGAACGACGTTGGGCACGTGGAGTGCGAGTTGCCAGGGCGAGTCCCTAGAAGGATACCTGGGATATCCTCACGGCGTGGTCCGCGAACCCAGGGCTTAGTAAATGCCTAGGACAGCTAGGCCGAATGTGTTTTGCCATTGATGGCCTGTTTATATGCTTGTTATATGTGTTGCATATGTCATCTGTTTGTGGGTTTTCTTGCTGGGCTTCGTCTTACAGATCCTCTGTGGTGCAGGTAAGGGTAAAGAGAAGATCAACCAACCATGAGTATAGCAAGCGTGAGGCGGCGTGTAAATGTTTGGCTAGCCTGGCTGCCACAACCAGAGGATTTTGGGAGATGCTTGTAGTAAATTTAGATTTTGTCGATTAGCCGACTTAGTACAGTTTTTATGTTGTAAATATTTCTAAACTGTATTTTGGGATCCCACGTGTAAAAAATTTATGATTTACTATGAAAAATTACTATTTCTAATGTTTTTCCTTTGTTTATGGCTTAATTACACTGTTTGACCTAAAACCTCGATTAGCGAGTTGGAAGCACATTTTAAAACTCACTTAGTTACGGCTCTAAGTAAGTAGGGCATTACAACCTAGCTTGCCCAATCAGAGTTGAGGCGAATAAGATGCATCTTAGATTGGGCCCGACATTATGGGCCATCGTCATGGTGTTAAACATCCCAAGGTTATCAGACGGATCCCCATCTCTGTCCAACTTTGACTAGTGCAGCATTCTGAAGCCCACTGGATATGTGGCCGCCGCAATATTTGAAGAGAAAAGCTCAAGCTCATCCTCAAAATCACAATCATCTTTATCTGTTCCAGATAGGAGCTTCTTCATTTGCTCATCCATCTGAGCTAACCTCTCAAGGGTTTGTTCCCTGGTCCCTAAGTTATTTTGGGGTTGTTCAACAGCTCCCATCCTATCGTACGCATTTCACGGGTTGTTGTCCCTCCAAGCTCGAGCTAAGTTTTGTGGGGCATTCCCTTTAGAAGGACCTCCCCCGTGACGACTATAACTAACACCCTCATCTCGAGCTGAATTTCATCTCTCTAAATTTAGGCGATCATGCAGATCAGGCTGTGGATCGTATCGAGGGCTTTGTGCGAAACATAGATTATTTCTTAGATCTCACTCGGACCTACCACTTCGATGACTTTCAGTCCAATAACTACCATTTGTGAAGCTTACAGCTTGCGGTTGAGGCCGTGGATCTGGATTTTTGACACGTGTCCACGAGACATAGGTATGAGCAGACGGAGGAGGATTTATCCTACTATCTCCATAAGCAGGAATGTCCCGTGTAGGACAAGGTGCGTTGGATGTCTTATGGGTGATGGGAGATGACTAACTGGTGAGGCAATCCTTGTCCCATCAAGACATAGTAAATTAGCCTGCCTTTGTTTTGTCCCATTATTCCTAGCCTTTTGCGCCTGGCGATCCGATCGTGACGTAGGAGGGTTTTCTGGAATATATTTGTCTCTGTGAGCCTATCCCAGCCCCTCCTCGTTCGTTGCCATGAGTACTCCTAGGTGCTTGGGAAGGAGGCACCGAACTTGGGGTCGCGGTTCTAAATGATCGACTAACCTGCTAATGACCCCTATGAGGGACATTGGGTTGAGGATTCTGGCAAACTCGCACTGTAGCGCAGAACTTGGGGTGGCAGTTCTGACTGATCGACTCAGCTTGGATCGATTATTTCGATGGGACTTATGAGACCCACTTGGCCTCTTTTCGACATTAACGTCGATTGCAAGAGGGGGTAATCAAGCCAAAACCTCCTCGATTTGCCTGTTTGCCTTAGCAAGATGGCTTCTTGACCGTATATTTTCCAACTCAACTGCAGTTAAGTTGTTTGGGTTTGGATTAGATGGAAATGATGCTAAACTCTTAGTATTGTCGTGACCCGCCAGTTGCTTTCCCGGACGTTGCTGGACTTTAGGGCCATGCTCGTTTGAAATAACAGTATGATGGGCCTCCTGCCCATCAGACTGTTCTATCTCATTGTCATGCATTGAGAGAGTGAGCCCCATGATGAGATTTGACTGGGATTTTGATGAAAGCACTAATTTCCCTCTCAATGAAAGTACCAAACTGCTGACGTGATTTTTCACCAGCAGTATATTTAAGAAATAATAAGGTTGATTAGTGCTAGTAATAAACCGTAACGAAAGATGAAATGAACTCACAAGAACACAAATCTTTTACGGGGTTCAGTGGTTAAAATTCACCTGGTCTACGAGTCTATATTATTGTTGTTTCTCCCTCTATTTTGGCAGAGTTTCAGTATTACAGAATAATCGTCCTGTCACCTGTCCAATATTCTCAGTATTTATAGAGAAATTCCATGGACAGGTTTGGGTAACCGCGTGAGTCAATCACGGATTTACATATTTATTACATTTAATATAAACTATTCCCATTTATATCAGAATATGATTTGATCATAAAGTAAATGTTCTCATAATATTTGGGACATTAAATATGACAGGCTGGTCATAAATAATCTTATAAAAATACTCGAGTCTTTGGGGATCCGTGGGTACATAATATATCATAGATACCACAAGCTGGATGATATTTCTCTGAGTTCATACTTCTTTAATATTATGAGCTCGTGCTTCACAACCTTCATGTCTGTAGCTCGGATTAAACCCAGGATGCCTGACAACACATGTGCCCATGTGAAACCGGAGTTGCTTACATTGATAATAAACAAATATCATCTCCTTGGGTATTTCTCTTTATATTTATTTCCCATATGTACCTGAACTGAGTGGATGACTCGAGCTAAAATTAGGGTACAACATTCATCAAACCTAAGATTCCAGGAATGAGAAGCTTGCCTAAGTCCATAGATGGACCTATTCAACTTGCAAACTTTTCCTTCTTGTCCAGTTACTTTAAATCCTTCTAGTTGATCCATGTAAATGGCTTTGTCAAGCTTTCCATTAAGAAAAGTTGTATTGGCATCCATTTTCCAGATCTCATAGTTGAGAGCGGTTGTTATGGATAGGAGGATGTAAATGGACATGTGCATGGCTACCAGACTAAAAGTTTCCTCATAGTTCACGCCTTCTCTTTGGGTATAACCCTTTGCCACTAATCGAGCTTTATAAGTTTTGATGATTCCATCAACACCTCATTTCTTCTTGTAGATCCACTTGCATCCAATGGCCGTAAAGTCACTAGGTGCTTCCACAAGATCCCAAACAAAATTTGAGTACATGGACTCCATTTCCAGTTTCATGGCTTAGAGCCATAGCTCCTTTTCAGGGCTAGCCATTACCTGATTGAAAGACAACAAATCATCATCAATAGTGTCACCAAAAATCATATTGGTTTTACCATCCAAACCATAGAGAATTGGGTTCCTAGAAATCCTCCCACTATGATGAGGCTCCGTGACTGTTTTGTAACGCCCCACGTCACTATGGCTACTTCCTGGAACAACGACTAGCCCTACAAACCAGCACGAGTCTTTCCAGCGTACTTTGTCCTCACTTGCACGCTTCCTGGGAAAACTTCCCACGAGGTCACCCATCATTATATTACTCCAGGTCAAGCACGCTTATCTTTGGAGTTCTCAAGTGATAGGCAACCGAAAAGAAGATGCATCTTGTTGATATAAGTAGTACCCATTAATCCATTTAAGTTCTCTTCAACTGTGTTGTCCTATACCTACACAATCTTAGAATCATCACACTTGACCTTCCCTAGGCAGTGTGGCATTGCACAACTTTTTACCCAGTCTTTCCCTCTACGGATCACGGGATTCTGACTGTCACAGTTTGTTGAGGAATAGTGGTACTTTATTCATTTAAATCAACTTGCGTCGGTTGGACATGAAGAGTGGAAATTTCTTCATCAACTAGCGTTGATGACGATGGAACATTGGTTTGAGTAAATTCTTTAACCATCTCTTCTAAAACTACTTTGCTGCGTGGTTGAATTTTTGGACATAGTCATTTTACAGAAAAGTAGCATTCGTAGAAGTAAACACTTTCTTTTCTAAATGACTATACAAAAGTCCTCCCTAAGTACCTTTAGGATAGCCAACAAACATGCAAACTTCAGTTCGCAGTTCTAGCATTCCCTCCTTTTTTCTCATCATGTGGGCGGGACACCCTAGATTCTATAATGGCGTAAACTAGGTTCACGACCATTCCAGCGTTGTAAAGCTATTTTGGAAGACACGACATTAACAATGTCATTCGCGATTTCAATTGCATGTCCCCAGAACAAAGTTGGTAAAGTTGAGTAACAAAGCATGCATCTAACCATATCCAATAAAGTTATGTTCCAGTGTTCTGCTACACCATTTTGTTGCGGAGTACCTGGAGGGGTAAGTTGTGATAAAATCTCAAGTTCAGTTAAATGATCTTGGAACTTCATATCCAAATATTCTCCACCCCTGTTAGATCGCAAGATCTTTAACGTTTTACCTAAATGGTTCTGAGCCATAGCTAAGAATTCCTAAAACTTAGAAAAAAATTCTGATTTCCTATGCTTTAGGTAAAGACATGAGTATCTAGAGTAATCGTCAATGAAAGTGATGAAATACTCAAAACCATCCCTAGCTTGTACATTCAAAGATCCACAAATATCTTAATGAACAAGTCCAAGTGGATCCTTGGCCCTATCACCCTTTGCAGAGAATGGACGCATGGTTAGTTTGAATTCTAGACAAGATTCACAAACAAGTAATTCAACTAAGGTGAGTCCCTCAAAGGCCCGTCCTTTGTAAGTGTTTGAATACTATCATAGCCAATGTGACCTAGTCTCAAATGCCATAAATATGTCATGTTGTCGTTATTGGTCTTTTGACATTTATTGGTCCTAGGTTTAGTTACTATGAATAAATTATTATTAAGAGCGAAGGGTTTGTTAGGTCGCAGAATATAAAGCCCATTTTCCAAACATGCAATACACAATTTTGATCCATTGAAAGAAATAGATATATTAGAACTTGTGAAAGTCATAAAAATAAATTCTAATTGCGTCATTTAAACTGAAATTAATTTTTTTCTAAAATCCGGAATAAAAAATACATCATTTAAAATTAAAAATATATTTCCAAACTTTAAACGAGCTGGTCCTCTAGCTTGGAGCGCAACGAACGCTCTGTTCCCAACTCTAAACTTTAAGCCGCCTTCGTTAACTTTCTCCCACAATTCAAGAAGCTATAAAGAGTTACAAACATGGTTAGTAGATTCAGAATCAACAATCCAAACAGATTTATCATTCTATAAAACACATGTTTCTAAGATATATGAAATATAATATAATTGCCTTTGTTTTTTGCTGCTAGAAACTTGGGACAATCCAGCCTCCAATGCCCCTTCTCTTTGTAGTGAAAACACTTACCTTTACCTTTCTTGTTTTTTTGTTCTTCCCCTTAGGCGTCTATGCATTTGGTTGTGCACTCATCTTTGCAGCCTTGGGGTTGTTGTTTTCTCCATGATTCCTCTTGTTTCCAGCTTTCGAAGACAAAGCTTGGTTAGCTCCAGCCTTTGCTGGATCAGCAACAGCAATAGTAGTTGTCTTCTTTTCTCCTCCCTTACTTGGTCCACCCATGATAGATTCAAAAGTTTGAAGCTCTTTCATGTGTTGTGTCAGACCATAGTTGAGTTTATTCAACACATAGTTGGTGGTGAATGGCAGGAATGCTGGAGAGAGGCTGTTGAGGATTAAGCCGACTTGAGTTTCCTTATGTATTGTCCCTCCATGCAGTTCAGCTTCCTGGAAGTAGTTTATCATTTTGATTAGATGATCGCGAACATGTTGAGACAATGCCATCCGAGCATTGGCATATTTCTTGGTGGCCTCAAAACAAGTATGCGTTGACTTGGCACCAAACATGTCTTGGAGCTGATCCATGATTTCTTAGGTCGTCTCGACATTCTCCATCTTTGACTTGAGAGTGTCGACAATACTAGTCAACATGTAGTACCACGCCTTGTTGTTAGTTGCCTGCCAACACTCATTCTTATCCCTCACAGACAAAGTGGCTCCTTCAGCTGGAACTTCCGAGGATTCCTCAGTTATGACGAACTTGGAGTGGACCTTGCTAAACCAATGGTGGACCTTGTTAAAATAAGCTCATTATAAAATTAAAAATAGTATTTTTATTATTTATTTATTTTTGAAAATTAATGACTATGGCTCTTCAAAATCTTGTAAGATTAGAATTTTTAAAACCAATGTCCTATAATTTTCTATTAATTCTAAAGTGTCACATTGAAACAAATTCAATTAAATTATAATTAATTTGTTGCTAATCAATATTTAGGCTTAACTATTATATTGAACCTATACAATTAAGTCCAACTTAGGCAAATGGGCCTTAACAATTGGTCTTGCATGGAGGAGGGCTGGGTCCAGTATGTCGTTCCTACTACTAAGACCCCCATACTTCCATACTAGTTCCAAAAGATAAGAATTTAATCCTTCGTTTTATTAATTGTTATTAATTGATTTGACCCACTATAATCATGCAAAGCAAATGGGCCTTCACAAGTGGAACCACCCACAAGAGGAGAATTTAAACTTTAAATTTTTTAATGGGCCCAAATAAAACCTATCATTTTATGAATATTTTATTTGGAAAAATCCATATATCTAGCAAACATATGGGCCACTATATGCATCTAATCCCAATTGCAGAAATACCACATATAGTGCAAACTGACATGTTATAATTAGATGGGCCTAATCATGTTACTATATGAGCAAGTCTATAAATTTACGCAAAAATACCACAATTTATTTCATTTGCAAAAATACTACAATTAATTTTCTAGAATTTATTTTGAATTCCAATTCATTAAATTTTTACAAAAAATAAGTCAATTTAAATGAAATTTATCAATAATTAACAAATGTTAATTTAAATTTCATTTATCAACAATCAACTTGGTATAGGTTATTTTGAAAAAAAATATTAATTTATTTTAAATAAGATTTATCAACAATTAACCATAGTTAATTTAAATCTCATTAAAAAAATATTATAATAATTGTTTGAAAAAAAATAATATTTTTCAAAATTTAACCAATTTTAAATTTTAAAAACAATATCTTAACTGTTTTTCAAAAATTATATTCTGTTGTTACAACTATAAGCTAATATTTTAACAATTTTAAAAAAATGAAATATTAATAGTTATAACAACCCTAAAATATCTCTAAATAGTTTAACAAATTCAAATGTCCATAAAAATATCTAACTAACAAATTTCAAATAATTTAAATATTAAAAACTATAAAATAAACAGATATTAATATATTCAAAAAAAAGATTTAATAAAAATAACAAGCATTTAAAAGAAAATATCTTTAATATCTAATATCTTAATTTTAATATATTAAATGATTTAAAATTAAGTTGTTAGCCTATTCTTAAATTTGAATTTGAATCTTTGTAGAAAATATCTAATTATTTAAATCTCAAACAACAAAAATATCTTATTTTAAAAAATATTTTTAAATGATAAAATAAATCTTATATTTTTGGCTTTGATATAATTAATTAATTTCATATTTTATTTTCTTTAAATTGAAAAAAAAAATTAAAAAACTTATGGATGAACACTGTTTGTTGGGTAGCAGGGAGACGCGAGCACAAAAGGGTTGGCTGCCAAGGAATGATTACACGGGCTGTTAGGTGATGGGCACATGCGCGACTGGCATCCAGAGAAAAAAAAATTCCTATAAAAAAATTTTGTGCAATTTTTCAAAGAAAACCATTTTCTAATTAATTTTTACAATGTTTTACACAAAATAAAGCATATATAAAAATTAATGGCATAGAAAACACATCAAAATAACTAAAAATTGATAATAATCACATAGAATTCAATATGCTTCGTAAAAAATATGAAATCAATCCAATTACTCAAACACATCAAATAATTCAATTTTTAACATGTTCATGCATGAAAATAAAGATTACCAAAGGCTCTAAGACTAGTTTTTGGGAAACTTATACAAAACCTGAAACATGTTTCTAAAATTGAATTCAAATAGAAATAATGATAAGAACACATACATTATACGTAGTGGAATCATAGAGTCCTTCATTCAGTTTCTTTGACCCTTATATCCTTTCAGTCGTAGGGTATTACCAAGAAACTGAATCGTTCTTCAATTTTCTTTACAGCCTTCCAAAGTATCCTTAGAACCACCTAGACTAGAGTGGACAATTCTCAACACATGAGATAGATACATAGAGATGAAGAGAAAAGAATAATGAGGCTTAGAAAAAGACTTATGTTTGTAGAGAGATTCTAAAACCTACAAGATCTTCTGATCTTCTCAGAAACATGTTCCTATCATCTCTCACTACGCACTCATTTTATAGACTCAATTAGGTCATTTAATTTATTCAAAAAATCAATAAAATAATAGAAAATATCAGCCCTAGGTCGAAATTATCATGAGCTTTAGGCCCGTGGAATTTCCCATTTAATTATAAGCTTGTTGGAATTAAAATCAAGGCATGTATCATTTTTTATTGATTAATTAATTAAATAATTATTCAAATCCTTTTATCAAATTAATTATTTATAATTTGAACCTTTATTTAAACTTATTTATTAATTTTGATACCAATTTATCTTAATTAATAAATCTTCCATGATTTCTCTTTTCTTCTCTAAATTACATAACTCTGTGAAACTATCAAAAATTGACATGGTCAACTTTGATAATTCTAATTCATAATTAAATCAATTAACTGAGACTATCTAGATAATTTTATCCAAGGTACAGTGGGGACCATGGGTGTAACACCCTAAGTTGCTAATAAGGTTTAAGACCTTGATTAGCATGCCTGGAGGGCAATAAGTGAATTAATATGCTAATATGTGAATTTAAATGAGTATGTGATTAGAATGCATGTTTAGGTGGTATAAATATGTGTGTGGGCCCCGTTTGCATGATAGGGGTAAATTGGTAATCTTAGCCCGTTGAGGGCATAAATGTGATAATTGTATTATGTGGTTGTACCACATGGGTGTGGTGATATTAATGTGATGCACGTGCCGAGATGATCCTAGAGAGCTTGATAACTCAAAAGTCACAACGGGATTCTATACCCGACTCGGGAGGAGCCTAGGGGTACTTTGGGGAAATTTCATGAGTTGGGTTGTGAGTTTGTGGTAATGGTTATTGGTGATTAGGTAACCTGAGTAACCATTAGTAACTGCTGAGAGTAACAAGTTATGATGGGAAAGTGGTAGAATAGTAAAAGAAAGGAAATGACGAAAATGGCCTTGAGGTTTAGTTAGGAAAGGGTTTCTATGAGGGGTAAAATGGCCATTTTGGGTGGATGGATATGCTCAATTTGAGGGCTGGGGACTCTAGAACCATTTAACAGAAGGAAACTCAACCTCTCTCTATCGATGCTCTTCCTCTCCCTCTCTAAGGTGACTGAATTTGAAGGATTCTAAGCTAGAGCTCAAAGGATTCAAGGATAGGAATTGGGGGATTGGTCTACTAGGCTCAAAGGTGAGTTTTACTCAGTAACTTGATTGAAATTTGCAGAGAAAAGCTAAGGTTAAGAGCTGATATATGTGTTTTTGTTTGGTGGATTTTGGGTTGAAGCTTGGCTAGGTCAGTTTGGGAAATAAGAGGGATATGCTTGGAATTGGACTTGGAGAAGGCTTAGGGATGAATTTCAACTTGAGGTAAGGTTCTATGCAACTCTGATATGTTTTAGTTGAGGTAGTTTAAGTTTCTGGTTTATTGGTTTAAGTTTCATAAAGTTTCAAGCCAATTGGTGAATTGGGGATTTGATTGTGTGTTTGGGTTTATTGTTGATGTTTCTGAGTTGTTAGATGGTCTATGTGGGGTTTTGAATTGATTTTGGGGCTTAGGTACTTGCTTGGGATGATTTGGAGTGGTTTTAGTTCAGGGAAAACGCATGGAAAAACCCAGAAATCTGGGTTCGCGAAGGAGCGCCACGGCCCTGTTCTTGGGCGCCGCGGCGCGATGCTGCTTCAGGTCAGGGGGAGGCTCTCTTACTTACTGGGCGCCGCGGCCCTCTAGGGCAGTGCCGTGGCGCTAGGCCAGTTTCAGGGCATAGCAATTTTGCAATTTTGAACTTTTGCTCCAGGGGTTCGGGGGATGTTTCCGATGTATTGTTTTAGGAATTTGGGGATTCCGAGAGTGTGGGATTGGTCCCTTTGGATTGGTTAGCATTAAAGGGTGTTTATATGTGTTGTGACTAGGTCTTTGGAGAGGCTCGGGTTAGATGACCGTGCTCGCGGCTTTGGGGCATCGGAAGCTCGGGATACAGGTAAGAAAACCACTGTTCCCACAGAGCTTGTATGCAGGGCTGAGCCCAATATGTTTGAATTGCAGGGCATAGCCCTTTGATTGAATTTTTTAGTAATCAGTACATGTTTGTTATGCTATGAATACGATTATGTGAATTTTCGGTGAGAGCTGGGAACAGCGTAGGCCATGATCGGCAGGGCCGGGAACAGCAAAGGGTCGGGAACGGCGTTCGACACGTTGAGTGCAAGGCCGAGTACGGCAAGGGGCCGGGAGCAGCGTTGAGCACATGGAGTGTGAGTTGCCAGGGTGAGACCCTAAAGGATACCTGGGATATCCTCACGGTGTGGACCGCGAACCCAGGGCATGGTAAAGCGCCTGGGGCGGCATGGCTGTATGTGTTTAGCCTATTGGTGGCCTGATTATATGCTAAGTGTTTGTTGTGAATATGTTATCTACTTGTGAGGGTTTTCTTGCTGGGCTTCGGCTCACGGGTGCTCTGTGGTGCAGGTAAGGGCGAGAGAAAAGTGAACCAACCATGAGTATGGAGAGCGTAAAGCGGCGTGTACATGTTTGGCCTGCCTGGCTACCACCGCCAGTGGTTTTGGGAGATGGTTGTATTAAAACTTAGATTTTGTCGTCTAGTCGATTCAAACTTGTAAATTTTATGTTGTAAATATTTCTAAACAGTATCTTGGGATCCCAAGTGTCAAACACTCAACGATTTGTAGCAAATAGAATTATTTTCAAAGTTTATTTCACTAATTATGATTTAATTACACTTTTGACCTAAAAACCTCGATTAGCGAGTTAAATGTACGTTTAAAACTCACTTAGTAATGGCTCTAAGGAAGTAGGGCGTTACAATGGGCCTATGAAATCAAGCTCCAATAAGGTATCATAATTCTAACAAATAAGTTTACTAACTTATTAATTCCTCGTGACTCCGCTGAAGACTCAGAATTGTACTCTTGAATGCATAGAACACTCTATAAGAAATATAGATATGTTATTAATTATCCATTGTTACAACAATAATTTTCACTCAATCCTCTATAGACGGTCTACAATGAGATGGGACTAAAATACCGTTTTACCCCTCATTGATTTTTATCCTTAAAACACTTAGTCCTTGTAAATGATATTTCAGTAAACTAATATTAATTACTGAAAAAGATCTCTATCATTTAGCACCTTGAGCCAAACGAAAAGGAAACCATTGTTTAACTTTTTCATCAAAAGATATATATGTTCATATGTATGATTAACACTCCCACTCAATTATACTACCGAGTCCCCAAGCTGTAAGTATGGGCTAGTTCGTAGGGTAAGCTAGTAATGAACAAGTCAAAGAAGTCAAATAATACAACGAGTTAGAATACTAACCACTCACAATTGAGATTGAATTAACCTATGGTCAACTATATGATATGACTAGAATAGATAATAACGGTATGTTTACTTATCCTATCAATTCTCAATATCGATCCAATCTCATGTAACAAATACATCCGGTCTTATCCACTTTGCTAATGTTCTGGAAATAACATAACACTGTAATGTGTAAGTAGATCATATCGTATATTGGCAAGTCAGTGTAAATCCTGTGCACTTACTAATCTTAGGACTAACTTATTTTGAACATATAATCATATTAATATTCCACTGTGATTACGTCACTATAAATACGATTAGTTATATGCTCATGACTTAATAGAAGTTTATATCAAACAAATAATCATGAAAATAAAACATGTGACCAAAGTGATTGACCAAGTCAAAAAATGATTTCAATTCTTTTATTGATAATAAATTAGATTAAAAAAAAATTGGGTTTTTAATTAGGGTATAAAACCCCAACATGGTTAGCCAAGTATGGGGCAACCATAACTTTTAAAAAGGAAAGAGATGGTAATTTTGAGCTTAAACGAGAGGATTCCTTTGTGATTGTGGGTGTTATAGGTGGACTCCACATTCCGATGATCCAAGTGTTGAAGGCTGGAGATCGATTACAGAAATTTTCAGACTAGAGGAGACCATTTTTGTTTATGAATGTGTTTCCAATAGATTTATCATAATTCTTACCGCACCAAGAGACCAAGGTTGTTATAAAATTGGCACTTGGAACAGAATTGATATCCAAAGAACTTTAGTGAATGGTACTGAAAGAGTTAAAAGAATTGGATGTTTAGTTACAAGAGCTAATGGATTTGGGGTTTATTAGATCGAGTTTTTCACCATCGGATACATCGATATTTTTTGAAACGAAGAAAGATGGATTATTGCAGCTGTGTATTGGTTACTGGGAATTAAATAAGGTGATTATCAAGAATAAGTATCCGCTGCCTAAGAATGATGAATTGTTTGACCTATTGCAAGGCCATACAATGTTCTTAAAGATTGATCTTCAACCTTGTTATTACCAACTGAGGATCAAGGAAGAAGATATTCCAAAGACTACCTTCCGTACAAGGTATGAACATTGTGGATTTATCAGAAATGTCATTTGTACTGATCAATGCTCCAGTGATTTTCATGGATCTGACGAATAAAATTTGTAGTGGTGTTTATTTATGACATATTGGTCTATTCTCAGTTACAGGAAGAGCACAAAGAACATCTCCGTTTGGTACAATGGAGGTTAAGGAAAGATAAATTGCATGTAAAGTTTAAGAAGTGTGAGTTTTGACTTTTTTCAAGTAATGTTTCAAGGCCACATTGTGGGAAAGAATAGGATTATGGTTAATCTAGTTAAGATAGAAGCAGTAAAAGAATGGCCAAGGGACGCTTCAGAAGTTTGAAGTTTATCGGGATTGGTGGGATACAATTAGTATTTTATTGAAGGATCTTCGAGGATTGCGATACCCTTGACTGAATTAACACATAAAAACCAGAGGTTTCTGTGGACTGGTAGATGTGAACCGAGTTTCCAAGAGTTGAAACAAAGTCTGATCACTGCACTAGTGTTTAATTTTTTGTTTGAAAATGAGAAATTCATAGGGTATGGAGGTGTGGCACGACATAGACTAGGACGTTTCCTTATGGAGTTTGGGAAAGGGATTTCTTATGCTTCACGAAAGTTAAAGGAACAAAGATATCCTACACATGACCATGAGTTGGCGGAAGTGTTATTTGCAATTAAGGTGTGATGGAACTACTTATATGGGGAGACATGTTGGATGTACAATGACATAAGGGATAAAGTGTTAAGTTACTCAGAAAGATTCGAATATGAGATAGAGACATTGGCTAGAACTGGTGAAAGATTATGACTGTGAAATCTTCTATCTAGAGGAAAACTAACATGGTGACTGATGCTTTAAGTTAGAAATGTCCGGGCCAAGTGGATAGTTCCAAACAGATCACATCAAAGTTAGTTGAGGAAATGATTGGTGTTGGTATAGTGTTCATAATTATTAAAATGGCGAATATAACCTTTAAGTACACCCTCTATGGAAAGAATTAAAGAGGAGCAAAAGAGTGATCCACTAATGGTGAAGTATAGAGAGAAAGTCTTAACATGAATGGCGAAGGACTTTATTATTTTGTTATGGATTTGTGGAGAAATAATGATCGGATATGTGATTCCGATGGATGCTGGTATTGAGAAAGAGATTCTAGATGAGTCTCATACACTACAAAGATGTATCTAGATAAGAAGTCTTTATATTGGTGGCTAAGTGCCTAGATCTTCAACAAGTGAAAGTTGAACATTAGAAGCTAGTGGGATTATTACGACCTTTGGGCATTTTAGAATGGAAATCAGAGGTTTTAACAATTGATTTTATGAATGGATTGCTTAGGAATGTTGAGTGGTATGGCTTTGTATGGGTGATTATGAATAGACATACCAAGTTAGTGAACTTTCTGTGTAACGTCCTGGTAAGTCGAGACGATTACACTGTGTGTTTAAAATAGTGCTTAACTCGCTAAGCGAGTCATTTGTGCATAAATGTGTAAATAAAGACTAAATAATGGATAGGTAATAAAATTTTGGTCAATGAAGTAAATATTTTTCATTAAAATATTAAGTTTATACATCGCATCCCAAAAAGTGTTTACAAACTAGTAAAACACAAATAAAATATATTAGTCGCCCGAAGAAGTAAAATAGGGTTCAACCCTAGTACTTCCCAAGCTATCTCGACCGTGGCGGTCAAGTAGGATGCATATATACAGACCGCCCCTGAAGCTCTCCAACTCATGGTTGGTACAACTCTCCATTTTCCATACCTGCACCACATAGCACCCGTGAGCCAAGGCTCAGCATGAAAACTTAATGAGACAAGTACAAATGAGCAACAGTATAAAAACAGTAATCTTAAATTGATAAACTCAATCAGCAACAAGATATAAGAAATAAGCTTAGCAGTGATATCCTGCTCAATCAAGCACATAATCTCATCTCAACAATCAATATAGTTAGTTAAGTGCAATCAACATTTCTGTTTATTTGTATAATGTATAGGCCCGAAGCCCTTAGGCTGAGTCCTCTGGTCTTATATCCAACCCTGACACGCTTAGGCCAGGCTGGGTTCCGCACACTTGCTGTCAGCTCCGACGCCCTTAGGCCAGCCTTCAAAATAGATATAGTCACATATATATTGCACAACATGCAATCAGATGCAACATATATAAGCTTGCCTAACCAAATAATCATGATTATAACCACAATCATATCAATTTACAAGGGTCTAAGCCCCGACCAAAACCAAGGTGCAGATTTCTTACCTTGAGTTCCATGCAATAAAAGATATAACATTATGTACGATCCTGATCCCGAGCCTTGCGATAATCTAGTCACAGCATAAACACACTCTTATTAGGGATCAACTCCAAATCTCGAGCCTCACCCTAGACCTTACACTTAAGAGTACTTTTTCCAGTTGTTTGGACATTAGAAACGTCCCCGAGACCCCAATTAGGCCACCAAAAGGATTCCTGAAGTCCTCGAGCCCTAATCCTAAAACCACAAAAACCATAATTCGGAACACCTGCCGTGGTCGTGCATGTAGAAATTTTAGGCTTTCTGGGGTACTAGCGCGGTCGCGCCCCTAACTCGAAAACCCAAAGATCAAAATCAAAAATCAAAAATCAAAATCCCCAGGTTTCTGGGGCACTAGCGTGACCGCGCTAGGTTAGCGCGGTGGTGCCACAGCCTACCGTGGTGACGCTAGGTCACGAGAAAACACAAATTACCTAAAAGCTTAGTGTTCTTCCCCAATTTCAAACTTACGACCTCTCCCTGAATATTAGACCCAAAACATGACCCAAATTCTGTATTTCAGCAGATTTAAGGCCACAAAACGCTTAATACAACTTAGACAAACTATAACCTAGGTCAAAACACCATAATAACATTTCAAAACACATTAGAACATAAATTTGCACTTCTTGAGTTTCAAACATAAGCTTGTCTCCCAAAATCTGAGAATCACATTGCAAATCAAAAGTTCCAGCAGTAAACAAACCCTCAATTCAGTTTAAAAACTATTTACTAACACCATTCTATAACCTAAATAACATGAAATCCTCAAAATGCATATAACCAAGCCCAAATTCCCAAAGCTCAAGAACACAAGAAAATTCGAGAAAATCCAAAAGTTAAATAAGCATACCTCTAAATTTGAAAAATCACTAAGTGTGGAAGAGTCCTAGGCAGCTTCTAATCCCTCTAACAACTTAAATTCTTCAAGAAAATTCCCGAACTCAAACATGGATTACCCTTATGCTTGGTTCCTTGAGAGAGAGCTGGAACATGTCCAAAAAGGAGAGATAGGGGCCTAGAACGTGAATGGGAAGGTTGCAGCTACCTTCGGTCTAAACCAAGGGTTAATTGACCATTTTACCTCTTTGCCTCACTAAAACTCAAAGCCTAATCCCAAGGGTAGTTTGATCATTGGCCACCAATCCCACTAAAACCTAAAATTAACACCCCAAATTCCCCATTAAAGTACTAATTATTTTCCCTAATAATGTTCCACTAATTCCAGACCTACGCAAGATTATCAAAATACCCCTTGGCTCACCCTTAGCCGGGTATAAATCTCAGTTGTGACTTTTTGCCAAATCACTCTAAAGGATCGACTTAGGCAAGTTATAGCAAATATATCCACCTAATAATGTAGTTCCAATCATATAACACATATAATTACAATTATACCTTTAGCGTGTCAAAATTACGAAAATGCCCTTTTTCACGAGAACGGGCCCACAATTACATTTATTGCACATAAGAATTCATCAATAGTTATAACTTAATATAACTCATATATTTCACATAATCTCACATATATTCAATTAAATCTGATTATGCCCCCGTGGCACAATAATCAAGGCACTCAGCGTTAATACTGAATTCTGTATGTTACAATTATCCCCTCATCAAAATTTCGTCCTTGAAATTTATTCAATCATCCTGGGATACTAATCCCGCAAATCTGACTATAATTTCAGAGTCAAGTCCTATACCATACTATCTCATTGTAACGCCCTCACAACAATGGCAGTCTTATTCTCTAAGACTTTATCTCTTCTATCCAGGATTTCCTCTGGCTTTTCTTTACACAATTTGTTCCACTTAAATTCTAGGGTCTCTTTACCCAATCAGAAGTAGCACTTGACACCTCTTTCCTTGACATTGGCACTAGTAACACCTTATGAGCCTCTACCCATGCCAAGGTAAGGCTAATCTGTCGGCCCCTGGCCTAATTCATATTAGGATCTCATAAATCTATGATACCTAGAGTCAAATCTCTTCTTTCTTTTCCAAACTAGCTTATCTTTTTAGTCCACAATACTCGGAGAAGTAAAAAGTCTCCAATCCTGGAACTCCACGTTCCCATATTAAAATTTGTGAACTCTTATGTCTTTTCAATAAAGCAGACACTCATGGTATAACAATCCTTAATAAGCTCATTGATCCTCCAAACCGATTCTGAACTAGAATACTTCCTGTCCCTCATTTCATTTCCCAGAATGAGTAAATCTCATTTTATCTCTCACAATCTCTTATTTAGAGTCACTCTAGACATCTTTTGGTATCCATCACTGTGACAATCAAATCAAGGGACCATACTTGCCTCAATGTTTCAAAAACATACACATTCGTGGTAAAATGCTTAAAGTCTGAGTTGTTCCTTCAGGTTGTCAGTCCGTTTAAACATAACCAATAATTCAAAATCCCAATCTTATACTCATCGCCCTTTATGACCCTTTTCAGAACTTGGGAAATAAAGGGTCTCAATCCGACACTATCGACTTTGGTGTCTCACGGAGACGTACGGTCTCCCATCGAACATAGTCATTCTTTTGATAACTCACTCACCCAAACTAGAGTGCGCTAACCTAATAGTCAAATCCCCACTTCTCGTATCCACTCATCTCACTTGAAATTTGAGGTGACCCACCCTTATGGTCCATAAATATATCCCTCCATACTAACTATAGAATACCCTAGAGCCACAATAGCCTTTCTGGCTTATGGGTTATCATCTCTCACTTGCTAAATGATTAGGCAGTGTGCCTCTCGGTATATAAATTTTAGGTCTTAACACCCATTCAACCTTCCTAGATACAATACCATGAGGGGTGTTATAGGACTCATTGAGAGTCTCCACCTTGATATCAACATCCATTGGATCGTTGATCCAATCCTCATATCTTAACATATCCATGCTAATATAGTAGGATTCTTAGCCATTCCTACAAGATCTTCATTCTGTATTTCATTGTTCATACAGGTATATTTTCCAATTATCAATCAAAGGTTCTATACCAATCATAGTCGTTACCTCACCTGACTTTACTGTATTTCATTACGAATTATAAAATTGGCACGAACCTTTCTCACTTAAGGAGTCAACCTCCACATTTGTCTTCTCTGAGTAATAAAGGATTTCAATTTGAGTCCTTCACCAATTCCCACCAATGTGTGATCTCAAGGTTACCCCTAAGGGGGACAAGATGCTTTAATTTTAGTGCTAATCCACACACTCCTTTTCCATAAGTGTCGTCACCTCATTCAAACCGTGGCTATCTATTGACATTACTGTCAACTCAACACCCCATTTAGAAAATTTATGTTCTTATCCCTTCATCAACTGTGAAGCAAGAACAATCACCCTTGTAGTCTACACATGGGTGCATTTTAGTCCTTGACACACTACACTACAACCCCACATTTTAAGCAACGACAGTGTCCATCGCACTGTCCTCCTGTATTGGTCCACCACATTTTATATTGATACCTATGGCGTGGTAATCAACTATTACTTCAACTTCTGAAGTCCGGCAGGAAACTATCCATTCAGAAAAACTTTAGGTCCTTACGTTACTTTATTTAAAGGTATGGCATTCCTCGAAGATGCTTTAAGTGAAAGCCGATATGTTTTGCTAGTATTATCGTGCTTTTAACCTCTAAAACGTTCCTTTAGCCAATTCCTTATTGTCTCTATCTTGATTAAATCATACGCAATCCTATCACTTGCCATAATGTGACCTTGAATATACTCTGGAGAAATCGAAACTTATCCCTTGTTGAACCATACCTGTAACTCCCTGCTTCCTTCGCCTTGTTGATGTCAACTAAAGCGTTACTCATATTCTGTTTCTAATCAAAAGTAGTCCAAGACATCCTTGCAATCTCTACTTGTTGAATCTACGTTGCCGCTGAAGCATTGGCTAGTTCAAGAGCCTTCACTAAAAATCCTTCACATCATACTTGCTTCGGGTTGTAATTCTTGAAATGTCTCTTTCCTTGATCCTCAGCTGGTAATAACAAGATCGAGGGTCTATTCCTGAGAGCACCGTCTTACCTTACAACCAGGCAAATGAATCCTTCATTCTTGGCAAATACTTTATTTGGCAATCCATTTGTTGTACACATTCTCCCAGACTTGGCCTTCTCCTAACAAATGGCATTGACCTATCCCATGATGAGATGCTTCGTCTAATCAACCCTTAAGTGAAATAACTCTTCCGATTGAACCTTTAATTCTTTCAGCTCAGCTAGTGTCATTCTTAATGATGTCCTAATACCAGTTCTATTCCCGCATTAGTCCCATCGCACCCTCAATCCCTAATCATGACACCAATCCCGGTGAATCATCGTAATCCCATCTGAACCCTCACTGTCCGATCTAGTTTCCTCCAATCTAGTTGATATAATCTTGGTGGTACTTACCACAATAGCTAAGAATCTCGTGAACACAACCGGGACCTTCTCTTTTAAACTCAAATGTCATTATCTTTCTTATAATCCATTGTTATCCCTTATTTGGAAAACTAATCCATACTAAGGATCATATAAAATTCTCATATAACCAGCTCAATCAATTATTATTGCTAACTTTCTACCTATAATACTCTGACCCGTCTCTTAGAAACTACCAACTTTCCCTGGGAGACACTAAGATCTCAAACACCATATCGTAATAAACATATAGCATGTACAACATATATATGCCCCTACTAAGAGATACATAATACAAGAATTAATCAGTACGATATAAAAGATCAAGAACTAGAAAGCCGACCTGGTGCCTCTGAGGAACCAGCCTCCAGCTCTAACTGCGTCGAGACAGACACTCGAGTTGGGATTGAGCTATATGTACTCCTTGGTTCTTTTGTCTTTGATTTCAGTAAATCCTTATTGATGTGCCCAACTATTCCACATAGAAAACATGACTTCGCTTGGCATTCTCCCAGGTGGCGTCTCCTGCACCTAGTGCACACCACATAACTTCTCCAGACCTTGTTGCTGCCCTGACGACCACCCTGAATACTATGACTATTCCTGTCAGGACCAGTAGTAGTAAAAATATCAAGAGTCTTTCTCTTTTGGTTACTAGGGCCTCCGCCCCTAACTGTTCTTGAAAATGGGGGTACCATTGCCTGAGCTTCCCGCCCTACAACACTCCCACTCCATATCTCATTTTATATGTCCTCTATAGCAAGGGCCCTCCCTACTGTCTGTGCGTAGGTAGAAATCTCATGTACTGGATCGATCTTCACTCTCTGGGCTACCCCTGAGTTCAAACCTTGGTTGAATCGTTCCTTTCAGGCCACATCTGTTGGTACAAAAAAAAAAAGCAAATTTGGATAACTCATCAAATTCATTGACATACTATGTCACTGTCTTACTACCCTTAACAAAGTTCATAAACTCATTGGTCTTCGCAATTTAAACTGTGTCATAGTAATACCTTTCATTAAACAATTGTATAAATTCCTCCCAACCCATCATGACAACATTCTAGGATTGGGATACCAATTCCCACCTAGTTCGGGCATCCTCGCACAAAATATATGTGGCATAGACAACTCTATCATTGCCTACTACTCCCACATAGTCAAGGATGGAGCAAGTAGTGCCCATCCACCATTCAGCTCTGAACAGAACCAATCTCCATCAAAAACTAGAGGATAATGCTTCTAGAATCTCTCATACAATAATTCCCATCTATTCAGACCCTCAGGTTGAACCGAAGCTGGTGGCGTTGTTGTCAAAACATGCGAAGCAACGTTCCCTGATGGAACTTGCTGTCTCAACCACCTAATCTCTTCTTCTTGATCTTGCAATCTTTTTTGCATGCTAGCTTTATCTACTGCCAATTCCAGGGGGCAGATGGAGAGTTCTGGCCCCGACTATCATTTGCAACCGTGATATCGACCATGCCTGGTCCAATTGACTGCCTTGGATACATGACTTTTGAATCTGTCTATAGTTAATGACTTAACCTATCAACCATGATAATCATGTCAAGAACTATTCCATGCGCAGGGCCAAACAACACAATAACTACATACAGTATGCATACCATGACACAAATCTATAATGTTCATGCATCAATTAATAAGCCCCGCTCCCACAAGATACATATGGGACATGCTCTCTATCCTAGCATGCAGATAAGGCACTTATGTTCAATTTAAAAAATTAAACACATAGTCACGTTATTAGATGCCAACCCTATAACGCCCTCCTAATAAAGGATCGTTACACTGTGTATTTTATATTGTGTTACACTTGCTAATTATGTCTTTTGGATATAAACGTGTAACTAAGTTTAACGTCAAGGCTTAGGGTTAAATTTTTTTGTCAAAGGATCTGTTGACTTTTATTTAAAAAGTTTATACATACATGGGATCCCACAATACTACAACCAAATTTTAAAAAGGTGTATATCAATTAGAATTATAGTCGGATGACCTAAGCAACAAAAATAAGGGTTACCCTAGTTCCTCTGAGATATCCTCTGTCATGGTGGACGAGCAGCCGTATATGTACACGCCGCCACCGAAGATCTCCAACTCATGGCTGGTCAAGCATTCCTTTTCCCTTACCTGCCCCATAAAGCACCCGTGAGCCAAGGCTCAGCAAGAAAACTAAAACATGTGCATGAACAGAAAGTGCAGATTTTCCAGATACTTATCTATCATGTCCAGCAGTAATAACCTCCTCATACAGACATACATTTACAAATAAATGGTCATTAGACCATTCTGGGGCCACTGACCTGAGCAGTTGACCATAGAGTCAACCTCGGGGCCCTATGCCCTAGCTATGTGACCACAGAGTCACCTGGAGCCCTCGCCCTTAACTCTTGGTAATTAGCAATAGGCTAGCCAAACACTTTTGTTCTCCAACGACCATTGGGTCGACCAACATAATAGTATATTGCTGATTTGGGCCTAAGCCTTTCGACCAGCACGCAGCACGCTATTGTCGTCCTTGACTAATAAGTCAAGTCCTGAACCAGGTATTCAAATGTCGATACAGAAATAGATATGGATAGAGAAACTTCAACAACACAAGCATGCATACATATTAATCACATAACATCACCAAGTAATCATAATCATAGTAATAACCATGCTTATTTGAAGGGGCCAAGCCTTAGTCATGAAAACCATGCGAATAGTCATGTAACGCTTATCAGGTATAGAATATACAAGTATGTTTAACCAACAAGTGAAATGGTAACGTAAACATATTCATTCTTAGGGGCCCAAGCCCTATTCATAACTCTTATTAACATTCGGGCCAAGTTCTAATCACATATATCACGTATTGGGTGTAGTTCCGAGCCCCTAGCAATAACCTAGTCACAACCATAATATAAGATTCCATCAATAACGTAAAATTAAAGTCTTCCGGACCGGGTCCTAGCCTCCAGGGCCTCGAATTCTACTAAACTGGGTAGTAGAATCGATCGCAAGCTTTAGGGAATAAATCCCCATCACTTAAAACTCACCATGGAAAAAATAGCCCTGCCAGGCTATGACTTGCTTTTGAGGGTTGCGGTGTGGCCCTCAAGTCAGAGGCCCTCCTCCTCTGGAAATGGAACGCGGACAATGGCCTGCGCTTGAGGGTCGCTGTGCACCTCCCAGACAGAAGTCCCCAAGGGCCCTAGGTTCGGTTGGGTCGCGACCCCTCAAGAACAGGGTCGCGACCCCTCAAGAACAGGGTCGCGACTTGACCTCGCGAACCCAGAATTTCTCCTTTTTTCTCCAGAATAACTCAACCAAAACCATCCCAATTCCACCGTAAAACAACAATTCAATCCACGTAACAGTTTTAATATCTTCCCAGGAACAAAACCAAACTAAAAACTAGATGCAAAACTCATCAAAACGCTCAATTCAACCCTTGGGCTATAAGACTCAAGAACACCTCAAGAATAGCCTATAACTCTAACATAATTCAGTTAAAAATAGAGATTAAACCATTGCCTCAGCTATGAATGGTGATCCCTTGGCCACAAGATATTCGAATTCTAATACCGAGCCTAAATTCCTTGGTTTTCTACCACAATCTTCTTAATTCTTCATGATCTAACCTAGGGTGAGAGAGAGAGAGAGAGAGAGTCGGTTCTGAGAGTGTTTGAGTGTTTTTTTTTTCTTAAGGCTTGAGTTTACTTAAGCTAATCCTAAGGCTCGAGGTACCAAAAATGACCCCGAGGGAAAAATGGTCAAAAAACTCAGTATTCCCTCCCACTCTCAATAATTCCAAATATATCTTCATTTATTCATTCCCATTACTCGATAACACAATTTTATGCTAAATACCTAAAATACCCCTTGACTCGCCTTGAGTCGGATATTGGATCCTGTTGTGATTGTCTAGCTAACTTTCTCTCTAGGATTGTCTTGTGCCATGTAACCCAAATATACCCACATAATAATGTGGTCTCTCACATATATCGTATATATGCACGTATATACAATTATGCCCATAATTAGCCAAATTACGAAAATTTCCCTTATAATAAGAAACAGGCCTACATGCATATTTAATATTCCTATACATGCATAAGTAGTTATATTATCATATAACTCACAGAATCACAGACAAATATATTAAATAAACATATAATTTCATATATTACAATCCTGGACCCCTAATAGAGATCCTAAACCTTATTATGTAATTTTGGGACGTTACACAACCAATCTTCAAGAACCCTTCACCCTAGACTGCTCTGATACCAAGTTGTAACATCATGGTTGGCCAAGATCGTTACACTATGTGCTTAAAATAGTGATTAACTCGTGAAGCAAGTCATTTGCAATTAAATGAGTAATAAAGACTAAATCAAGGATATGTATTAAAAATTTTCGTCAAAGAAATAATTATTTTTCATTAAAATATTAAACTTATACACGGGATCCCAAAAAGTGTTTACAAACTGATACAAACAAATAAAATAAAAATTATTCATCCTAAGCGACAAAAAAGATTCAACCCTAGTTCCTCCCAAGCTATCATGGCCATGGCATTCAAGTAGTCTACATATGTACACACCGCCCCTGAAGCTCTCCAACTCATGGTTGGTCAAACTCTCCCTTTTCCTTATCTGCGCCACATAGCACCCGCGGGCCAAGGCTCAGCAAGAAAACTTAAATCAAAAAGTACATATGATCAAAAGTATATAAACAGCAAACTTAAATAGATAAATTCAATCAGCAACAAGATATAAGCAATAAGCTTAGTAGTAACCTGCTCAATAAAAAACATAACCAATCTCAACAATCAATACAGCTATTTAAGTGCAATCAACACTTCTGTTTATTCATTTAACATATAGGCCCATCACCCTTAGGCTGAGTCCCCTGGCCTACCCCAGCACGCTTAGGTCGGGCTGCATTATGCACGCTTGCTGTTGGCCCCGACGCCCTTGGGCCGGCCTTCAGAATAGATATAATCATATATATTGCACAACGCAAAATCAGTTGTAGCATATACAATCATTCCTAACGAAATAATCAATATTATAACCATAGTCACATCCATTTACAAGGGTCTAAGCCCCGACCACAACTAGGGTGCAGTTTTCTTACCTTGAGTTTTGTCTGATAGACGATACAACCTTAAGTACGATCCTGATCCTGAGCCTTGCGATAATCTACTCGAAACATAAACACACTATTATTAGGGATCAACTCCAAATCTCGAAGCTTAGCCTAGAATTTACACTTAAGATTACTTTTCCCAGTTCTTGGGAAGTTAGATTTGTCCCCTAAGCCCCCAAGGGGGCCACCGAAAAGATTCTTGAACACCTCGAGCCCTAATCCTCAAACCAAAAATACCATAATTCAGGACATCTAGCATGGTCATGCCTGTAGAAAGTTTAGGCTTTCTCGGGTACTTGCGCGGTGGTGCCCTAGCCTAGTGAAGTCGCGCCCCTAAGTCCGAAACCTAAAGATAAGAATTAAAATTCAAAATCCCCTAGATTTTGCGACACTAGTGTGGTTGCGCGACAACCTAGCGCGATCAAGCTAGGTCACCAGAAAACCAAAATTACCCAAAAGCATAGTGTTCTTCCCCAATTTCAGACTTACAAATTCTCCCTGAAAATCATATCCAAAACTTGACCCTAATTGAGTATTTCAGCAGATTTAAGCCACAAAATGCTTCATACAACTTAAACAACCTATAACCCAGGTCAAAACACCATAAACACATATCAAAACACATTAGAACATAAATTTTTACTTCTGGAGTTTCAAACTTAAGCTTGTCTCCAAAAATCTGAGAATCACTTTACAAATCGAAATTTCCAGCAGAAAGACAAACCCTCAATTCAGTTTAAAAAAAATTTACTAACACCATTCTATTACCTAAATAACACGAAATCCCCAAAATGCATATAACCAAGCATAAATTCCCCAAAGCTCAAGAACACAAGAAAATCCCAAAGTTCAATAAGCATAACTCTGAATTTTGAAAATCACTAAGTATGGAAGAAACTTGGGCAGCTCCTAATCTCTCCAACTACTTAAATTCTTCTACAAAATTTCCCAACACAAACTTGGACTACCCTTGTGCTTGGTTCCTTGAGAGAGAGCTTGAACATGTCCAAAAATGAGAGATAGGGGGCTCAGAACGTGAATGGGAAGGCTGTAGCTGCCTTGGGTCTAAACCAACCCAAATCCAAAGCGTAGTTTGATCATTTGCCACCAATCCAACTAAACCTCAAATTAACACCCCCAAATTCCCCATTAAAGTACTAACCCTACAAATATAATTATTTCCCCCAATAATGTTCCTCTAATTCCCGACCTATGCATGATTACCAAAATAACCCTTGGCTCACCCTAACCCTGGTATAAATCTCCGTTGTGACTTTTTCGCCAAATCGCTCTAAAGGATCGAGTTAGGCCAGTTATCACAAATATATCCACATAATAATGTGCTTCCAATCACATAACAAATATAATTACAAGAATACCCTTAATGTGTCAAAATTATGAAAATGTGATTAAAGAAAAAAGCAGGCCCGCAATTACATTTATTACACCTAAGCATGCATAAATAGTTATATCTTAATATAACTCATATATTTCACATAATCTCACATATATTCAATTAAATCCATACATAAATCTGATTATACCCTCCTAGCACATTAATCATGGCACTTAGCCTTAATAGCGAGTTCGGGACGTTGAGACTTTCAAAACAAGGCTTGTAGCCAAAGGTTACATAGAAAGAAGGGGTTGACTATGAAGAAACCTTTTGTAACGCCCTACTACCTTAGAGCCGTTACTAAGTGAGTTTAAAATAGAAATCGTGCTTTTGACTGACTCTAAGTGGTTTCTAAAACCAAAAGTGTAGATAAATAAGAATTTAAGGCTGTACTCTTTAAAATGTTTAACTTCATTGAAAACGTAAGTATAAAACATCTGGGATCCCAAAATAAGGTTTACAAAATATTTACAACTCAAAAATTTATTTACATCAGGTTAACTATCAAAAGAATGGATCAATACAGCCATTTACAAAATGCCCCCAACCAAAGCAGTCGGGCAGGCCGAACATGTACGCGCCGCCCCCACGCTCTCCATACTCATGGCCGGTTGACAGACTCCTTGCTTTTACCTGCCACAAGGAGCACCCGTGAGCCGAAGCCCAGCAAGAAAACCCAAATAGCACATAACATATGCAATAATATCACTGGCATAATTTACTAAAATAAATAGGAAAATCATCGATTTAAACATGCACGGCCATGCCGCCCCAGAGGCCTTACCAAAGCTTGGGGTCTCGGTCATCACCGTAGGATAACTCACGTATCCCTTGGGTCCCACCCTCGCTATAGCATCCCATGTGCTGAGCGTTGCTTCCGGCCCCGCTGCCGTACCCGGCTCTTGCCGCTCTCGGCCTTGCCGTTCATTCAATTACAATCACACATATCATACATTATGAAATAGCCATTCACACATACAATAGTTTATCTAAGATTACACGTTTGCACACAATACAAGCTAGGGCCGTGCCCTACAATCACACAATGGGCCCATGCCCTAATCTCGGGTGTTACGGTTTTCTTACCTGTAATCCGTGCTTTCCGATGCACCACGGTCACGAGCACGGTCCTCTAGCACGAGCCTCTCCGAAATCCTAGTCACAACACACATAAAACACTTTTAATACTAACCAAACCCAAAACCACTTCCCGGGACCAATCCCGCACTCTCGGGACCTCTAAAACCTTAAAACAACACCCCGGAGGCATCCCCCGAACCCCCGGAGCTAAGACCTAAAATTGCCAAAAAATCTATCCTGAAAATTGCCTTGTGCCGCGGCACCACATCCTTGTGCCGCGGCACCCATCAGACAGAAGCTCCCTTGCCGCGGCACACAAAACCCCTGCTGCGGCACACCTTCGCAGACCCAGAATTCTGGGTTTTTCCTGCAATTTTTTCCAAGCTTTAACCTCTCCAAATCACCCCAAACCAAAACCTAAACCCCAAAACTCAAATCCAAACCTCATATGAACAATCTAACACCCCATAAACACTAGAATCAAATCCAAAACATCAGCACACACAAGATCCACTCCTATGATTTCAAATTTCAGCAACTAACCCCAAAACCCAACAATGTTTAGCTTAGGCATTTAAATTCCTTAAATCAAAACAAAATCCATATTTAGATATGTATAAAACCTTTACCTCAAATGAAGAATCCACACAAGTCCTTGATCCCCTCCTAGACTCCCACTTCTCCTTCTCTTCTTCTTCTTCTTCTTGCTTGCCCTAGCCTTTTTCTCCTCTTCCTTCCTTCTCTTCTAATTTTATCAAGACACTAAATGAGCCAATGCCCAAACCATACACCCCATATACCCAGCTGCACTTGCCTATTTGCCTTGCCAAAAGACCAATTTACCCCTTCCTAATAATCCCTCCTTAGCTAAACCTTCAAGGGCACTTAAGTCATTACACTTTCATTTCAATTCTACCACTTTCTATCTTAAAACTTGTTACCCACAGCAGTTACAAATGGTTACCCAATCACCAATAACTAACCACTCATTCCTAACTCAACATATAAGATTCCCAAAGTACCCCTAGGCTTTTCCCGAGCCGGGTACAACACCCCGTTGTGACTTTTAGACTAAATGGCTCACTAGGACCGTCTCGAAACGTGCATCCTGATAAAAACACCACCTCACATGGCACGATTCACGTAGTACAATTATCACAGTTATGCCCAAACATGGCCAGATTACAATCATGCTCATTCTAAGACAATCAAGTCTACATGCATACTAATTCACATAGTCGTGCATCTCAAATAGTCAAATAGTCATATAACGTGCAATAAGTCATAATCATGCATTAAATTCATAAAAATCACACACAGAATCCCATCACGCCCTCCAGGCACACTTCCCCAGGCCCTAAGCCTAAACACTGAATTTGGGTCGTTACACCTTTGCTCCTGTAGCCATGCTAAAATCCATTTGTATACTTTTATCCATAGCTGCCATCTATGATTACGAGATCTGGCAAATGGATGTCAAGACAGCCTTTCTAAATGACCAACTTCATGAAACCATATATATGGAACAAACAGAAGGGTTTATTAAGAAGGATCAAGATCAAAAGGTATGCAAGTTGTTGAAATCCATATATGGATTGAAACAAGTATCAAGATCTTGGAAATTAACATTAGATGAAATTATCAAAACATATGGCTTCGAACAAAATGTTTACGAAGCATGTGTTTATAAATACATTAAAGGGAAAGCTGTGGTTTTCTTAGTTGTTTAAGTTGATGATATCCTACTCATTGGAAATGATGTAGAGAGGTTATCAAATGTAAAGAAATGGTTGGCTGACAAATTCCAAATGAAAGATTTGGGAGAAGAGAGCAATGTTATAGACATTAAAATTCTAAGAGATAGAAAGAACAAGCTCTTGGCACTTTGACAAGCAAATTATATTGAGAAAGTGCTTGAAAGATTCTCTATGGAAAATTCCAAAAAGGGTCAATTGCCGACCAGACATGGAATTACTCTTTGCAAAGATCAGTGTCCAAAGACACCACAAGAACAAGAGGACATGAGAAAGTATCCTTATGCATCAGCTATAGGGAGCCTAATGTATGCAATGTTATGTACTAGACCAGACATATGTTATGCGGTAGGAATTGTCAGTCATTATCAGTCAAATCCAGGTTTGGAAGACTGGATTGCGGTGAAACATATTCTCAAGTATCTCAGGAGAATGAGGAACTATATTCTAGTATATTCGGGTAGTGACCTTGAACCTACTGGATATACTGACTCAGATTTTCAATCAGACAAAGATAGTAGAAAGTCTACTTCTGGGTCAGTATTCACTCTTGGTGGTGGAGCAGTTGTCTGGAGAAGCATTAAGCAATCCAGTATAGCTGATTCAACCATGGAAGTTGAATACATAGCAGCTTGTGAAGCACCTAAAGAAGTAGTTCTACACGGATCTGAATGTGGTTCCAGAAGTGGAGAAACCACTTGTTCTTTACTATGACAACAGTGGAGCTATAACGCCCTACCTCCTTAGAGCCATTATTAAATGAGTTAAAAACGTGAAATTAACTCGCTAATCGAGGTTTTAAGACAAAAGTGTATTTAAACCACAAACAGAGTCATGTACTTTGAAAATAGTTCATTCATTAAAAATCATAAAGCGTTTAACATTTGGGATCCCAAAATACTCTTTAGAAATATTTACAACTCAAAAAAATATATTTAGAGTCGGATAAACGACAAAATCTAGGTTTAGTACAATCATCTTCCAAAATACCCCTGGTCGTGGTAGCCAGGCAGGTTAAACATGTATGTGCCGCTTCACGCTCTCCGTACTCATGGTTGGATGACTTTCCCCTTGCCCTTACCTGCACCATTGAGCACCCCTCAACCGAAGCCCAACAAGAAAACTCAGACGAGCAGATAACATATGCATACTTAACATTCAATATACAATTAAGCCACCATCAGGCTAACCACATACGGCAAGGCCGTCCCAGGCGCTTTACTAGGCCCTGGGTTCGCGGTTCACACCGTGAGGATATCCTAGGTATCCTTTAGGGTCTCACCCTGGCAACTCGCACTCCGCGTGCTAAATGCTGCTCTCGGCCCCTTCGCCATTCTCCACCTTCGCCGTTCCCGACCCTATCCATTCTCGGCCCTCGCCGTTCCCGACTTATGCTGTTCAATCACATATATGCACACATAGCATAACTAAACAAATACTTAAACATGCATAAGCACAATCAATGGGGCTACTCCCTACAACACAATCAAATAGGGCCTCTCTCGACAATACAAACTATAGGGCCTCGCCTTGCTCTATGGGTACATCAGTTTTCTTACCTGTGTCCCGAGCTTTCCAAGTAACGATGTCTTGAGCACAGTCCCCTAGTCCGAGCCTCGCCGAAACCCTAGTCACAACTGCGTCAAAAATATTCATCCTTCAAGTTCTAATCCATTAAATATCTTTGAGTTATAATTCTAATCTCTGGGACCTTTAATTCTATCAATCTAGGTGATAAAATCCATCCTAAGCCTTAACTTTTGGATTCCCGAGCCTAAAACCTCCTTAAATTCCAAAACGGCACTAAGCGTCGGGGCCCCAAGAACCCATGCTGCGGCCCCCAGCTCAACCTAAGGCCCTGCCTCCTTTTGCCCACACGCGTGCCTCCACTTTCTGGCCGCCCAAGGTTCTAAAGGGCCATAGCTCAACATGAACAATGCCGCGGCCCGACCCCTCGAACCCAGAAAACCCCACCCTTTTCTCTACAAAAACCAAGCAAATTACTCCTAAAATCAGTCTAACAACTTAATTTAATCATCTCAGATGTTCCACTATGATTCCAGAAGCAAAACGTAACAAACTTTAGCTTTAAAACTTACCAATCCCAAAATTCAATCTTCAACTTCAATACCTCAAAAGAACTAAGAAAACCAGTAAATAACCATTGAATTAACTAGCTAAAATCACAATTGATGATTACCTTAGGCTTTGTTTAAATCCGCAAAGTGATGCTAAGTTAACCCCCAAATCAAGAGCTCAAATCCTTGCTTAATTCGCAGCTTTTCCCTTGGTTTGGCTTAGAGAGAAAAATGGGAGAGAAAGAGAATGTTTTGGGTCGGTTTCTCCAAGTTTTTGAGTATTTCTTTGGTTTTATTTTATTTAACTTAGTCTCTAAGGTTACCTCAAGGCTCGGGGTACCAAAAACGTCGCCCAGGGAAAAATGGTAAATTTCCCCAATATTCCCTCCTAAACATTCTATCTTTAAATATATCTCCAAATATTTATTCCCATAACCCGATAACCCCATAAAATGTCTAATACCCGAAATACCCCTCGACTTGCCCTGAGTCGGGTTGTCGACCCTGTTGTAACTTTCTAGCTAACGGCTCCCTAGGACTATATTAGATTGTGCAACACAGATATACCACAAGTGTATCACAATTATCACATTTATGCCCTCAACGAGCTAAAAATACAAACATGCCCCTAATAACGAAACGGGGCCCACATGCATATTTAATTCACCTAAACATGCATCTCTAATCAAATATTCATACAAATTCACATATTATAATAATAAATCACTTATTACCCTACAGGCACACTAATCAAGGCCCTAAGCCAAATTAGCAAGTTTGGGACTCTATAGGAGCAGTGGCTAATTCTAAAGAACCAAGAAGCCACAAGAGGGGAAAGTATATAGAGCGCAAATACCACTTAGTTAGAGATATCGTACATAGAGGAGATGTGTCCATTCTGAAAATCGCATCAGAACACAACCTGGAAGACCCGTTTATAAAGACGCTTCCTGCAAAGCAATTCGAGGGTCATGTACGTAATATGGGATTGAGAGAAATGCCTTACTTTTTTTTTTTGATGAAAACTGAGTATATTATAAAAATAACCAGTACACCAATACATCAATCCAAGCCAAACCGGCCAGCCAACAGCACACCAATACATCAAACCAAGCCAAACCGGCTAGCCAACAAAAGATTACAATTGGATCAGGTAATCAAAAACAGCTAAATCCCTATGATTTATCTTTAGCTTAGGAAGCCTAGTAAGACTAACCTTCACATAATATCTAATCTGCTGCAGAACATAATCAACAGACCAAGAGCTCAAATCAAACAAACATTTATTCCTGTTTCTCCAAATCAAATAAACAGCAGCTGCCAATGATGCAGCAGCAACTCTTTGCAACAGACCCTTAGGCTTGCCCAACATCCATGAATGCCAATCTTCATACCTTCTTGGCCAAGAGTCCCTTCCCAGCCAGCTCTCTGTAACGCCCTACTTCCTTAGAGCCGTTACTAAGTGAGTTTTTATGACAAAAAAGTGTGCAATGAACTCGCTAACCGAGGTTTTGAAACAAAAGTGTGACTAATTAAAAGTTAAGGCTGTAATCTTTGGAAATGCGTCGTTTCATTAAAACTTCTATTATTAAACATTTGGGATCCCAAAATAAGGTTTGAAAACTAATTACATCTTGAAATAAGGTTACAGTTGAGAAATCATAAAATCATAGATTATTACAGCCATTTTCGAATAAACCCCCAACCAAAGCAGTCGGGCAGGCCAAACATGTACGCGTCGCTTCATGCTCTCCGTACTCATGGTTGGTTGACTCAGTCCTTGCAACTACCTGCCACACGGAGCACCCGTGAGCCGAAGCCCAGCAAGAAAACCCAAATAACACATAACATATGCAAATCAAATAGCTGGCATAATTCACTGACACATAGGAAAAACCATCATAATAAACAAGTACGGCCATGCCGCCCCCAAGGCCTTGCCAAAGCCTGGAGTTTCGGTTCTCACCGCGAGGATAACTCATGTATCCCTTGGGTCCCACCCTGAATATAAGCATCCCATGTGCTGGGTGTTACTTTCGGCCCCACGGCCGCCCTGGCCTACGCCGTACCCGGCCCTTGCCGTTCAATTCATCATAATCACACATATAGTACATTCGAAATAATCATTCACACACATCATGACTCATTTAAGATTAAACATTTGCACATAGTACAATCTGGGGCCATGCTCTACAATCACACAGTGGGGCCATGCCCTATTCTCGAGTGTTACGGTTTTCTTACCTGCATTCCGAGCCTCCTGATGCACTAAAGCCGCGAGCACGGTCCTCTAGCACGAGCCTCACCACAACCTAGTCACAACACACAAGAAACATCCCTCAATACTAATCAACCCAAAACCACTTCCCGGGACCAATCCTGCACTCTCGGGACCTCTAAAACCTTAAAACAACACCCCGGAGACATCCCCGAACCCCCGGAGCAAAGGCCTAAAATTGCCAAAAATGTCACCCTGAAATTTGCCTTGTGCCGCGGCACCCATCAGTCAGGGACTCCCTCGCCGCGGCACGAAAAACCCGTGTCGCGGCACGCCTTCGCAGACCCAGAATTGTGGGTTTTTCCCTGCACTATCTCCGAGCTAAAACCTTCCAAACTCATACCACACCAATACCCACACCCCAAAATCAATTTAAGACTTCAAATGGACCATCTAACAGCCCATAAACACTAGATTCAAGCTCAAAACACAATCACACTCACAAATCCACCCAATTGATTTCAACTTCAACAACTTAAACCCATAGGCCAAAAACAAAAACCCAAGCTTGAAAAAAACTAAATCATACCTCAAAATCTTAAACCACAACAGATAAAACTCTTAAAATTGCATAGAACCTTACCTTAAATGAAGAATCCAACCTAAAGCTTCCTTGGTTCATCCCCTAAGTCCTCAAGTTTTCAGCTCCCTTCTTCTTCTTCATGCCCTAGCTTTTTCCCTCTCCTTTTCCTTCTCTTCAAATATCAAAGCATCAAATGGCTAAGTCCCCAAACCGTGTACCCCTAAATCCCAGCTGCAAAATGCCTATAACCCTTGCCAAATGACCATTTTGCCCTTCCTTGCTTATCCTTTCCCAACTAAACCTCAAGGGCACATAAGTCCTTTTACTTCTATTTCATTTCTACCATTTTTCTATCTAGAACTTGTTACTCTCAGCAGTAACTAATGGTTACCCAGGTTACTAAATCTCCAATAACCATTACCCGCTAAATCTCAACTTGACCATAAAATTCCCGAGGTACCCCTAGGCTCCTCCCGAGCCGGGTATAGAAATCCCGTTGTGACTCCTGAGTTAACTAGCTCTCTAGGACCGTCTCGGCACGTGCATCACAATAATAGAACCACACTCACGCGGTACAATTCACAGAATACAATTATCACATATCAATACAGTTATGCCCCACATGGCCAAAATTACAATTACGCCATTCTAACACGATCCGGGCCTACATGCATACTAATATACGTAGTCATGCATCTCAGATAAACAAATAGTCAAATAACATGCTTTAAATCATAACCATGCATTTAACTCATAAAATCACACATAAATCCCAACCTGCCCTCCTGGCACACTAATCAAGGCCCTTAAGCCTTATTAGCGATTTTGGGTCGTTATAACTATCCTCTCCTCATAAAAATTTCGTCCTCGAAATTTACCCAAACACGCCAGTCAACAACCCGCAATCTGACCATAATCTCCAAGGTCCACTGCCTTACTTTAGTTCTCAACATCACTCTTTCAGGAGTAACAATCTTGCCACGCAAGATCTCGTCTAATAGCCATACCTTGATAGCCCCTCTTTAACACCACAACCCTGCCGAAGCCCAGGGTCTGCCTAGATTACAATGACCAATTCATTGTCTTATTCCTGATTCCATAGATACTCAAACGTCATCACCTCTACTAGGTGGGATCAGCTTGTAGGCCCCGCTGGCCTAACACTTAGTACAACCTCGAAATTTTATGTTGAATTAAGAGTCAGAACTCTCCCTTCTTTCTCTGAACACCTTATAGATCCTCGTCCGTTACCACGCAGAGATGCAACTCTTTCTTCCCGGAACTTTATTTCCTCATAACTTAGCAATTTACCAGCTCTTCATTCTTTCAAATAGGCAGACACTCCTGCTTTAAGAATTCCAACAGCCTCTCCGGCTTTCTCTCTGAGCCATTGCCAAATTGTAGTATCCACTATCCTTCACCTTACCATGTCCCATGTCGTGTTACATTAACAAGACGCCAACATTTGCCACCACGGCTAACTCACCAGGGATAACGCTTCCCTTAAAATCTCAAGTTTTTGCATACTCAGCGCTCAATTCAGTAGATATCCGATAAGCTTTCAGATTGCCATTCCACTTGCAATCCACTGATAATTCCGGGTTCCCACTCTGTTCTTTTTATTCTCTAAATCCTTTCCAACAATTTAAAATACTATAGGGTCTCAATTCGATATCATCGACACTCCATCCTGAAACCAGTTCACTCGACCCAATCAACATTAACTCAAACAACCGAGTTAAAACTTTTCATGTCCAAATACCTTACTTAAGGTCTAATGTGGTCTATTCCCATGATACACTACCACATCACCTAAACTCTGTCACCCGCTCAGCCCTCCCAGTACAACGTACCCTAGGAGGTGGAATGATGTCCATTCAGAATCCTCATTCAAAACCATATCCTAGCTGGATCCTTCACTCGATCCTGGTATCCTACTGTACCACCATGACAGGGTCCTTCCCTGTTTCAACTCAAGCCAACACTTCAGATTCCATAGCTCAGTGACACTCACCAGCTAACCCTACCTGCCAACGTTACGCCAATCTCAGTCGTTGCCTTGTATCCTCCATCACAATCTATGGTGTTATTCCATAACTGATACACGTCTCACAGCTAGGAGTTCCGCCTCCAATTATATCTCCCCTCGCTCAATCGAGGATTCAAACACTGATCATCCGTCAGTCACTTTTCACCACATCTGGGTCTCAACGTTATCTTTCTTACTAATACCCAATACTCAAGCATCTTATGATATCCATAATTGTCAACTTAATGCTCCAAGTATATCAACCGTGTTCATTCTTTCTTCTCCCGTAAGGTTCGATCCATCCTCTCGTCAATTTATTCCTGGGCGTGCCCAAATCGTGGTACACTTCCCCACTTCCATGTCCTTACCATAGATCATGTCCTTTATGCAATCACCCTTTACTTAACCTTAACATACACAAATTCCAGAATTACCAGATACTAAACAATCTTACTTTGTCTTTTGACTTTCTTTCTGATGTGACACTACTCAGTCTGTCTAACCTCGAGTTTTACTGTTCTCCTCATCTCTGATGTAGTTGTCTCCGGAGGTGCTTGTGCAATAGATGACGCGCTTACCAGTCTTGTTATGCCTTCAATTCTTCAGATATTCATTAGCTTCTTTGCGGCTTCAGATCAATTCTTCTCTTACCTGTCCTTTCTCCTTGTAGCTCTAGTCTGAGTACTCCTGCGACATCCAAACTAACACTCCGTAGAACCTTACCTGTGACTCTGCCTTCTGTGTACAATGTCTTCAGCATAACCATTGCTCACCATTTTCGTATGGGAGTAATCCGCATGCACTGCTCGTGAGCTTGAAAGGACTTGCCCATACCGCTCACGCATTCTCTGCCTAAAGAACTTACCCGCGCTGGTGTAGCTTGAACCATTCTAGAGTCTTTGTTACCAACCCCTCACACCCTACCTGGTGCAAACTAGACAAATTCCCGAAATGTCTCTATCCTTGGTTTCCAACTGGTAACAACCAGGTCATAGATCGACTCTTGGGGACATCGTCCCATCTTGTATCCAACATTAAACTTTTTGTTCTAACTCGACGATGCTAACAATCCCCGCAGTATAACACTCTAGCTACCCCAAGGTTGAATTCCCTTAATTGCTTCGATAGACTTTCTGTCGGCCAAAACCGTCTTTTACAACATTCCTTATACCAATCCTATCTATAGCCTGACCTTGAAGTATCCCCTAAATCTTTCTTTGCATAACCACATAGCTTTCCCACTGGTCAGCTTTGTTCCACTCAGTCTCAATCACATACTCCAGATGATATCCTCAAAAATCCATGATTATTTCTTAACTAATCAGCTCGCTCACTGCGACTCATGCTAAAGCTTCCTTAAGACAACCCTTGTCATTATTACTATGAACTTCTTGATCACTTGCATCCCAATTCACCTGCCATAGGTTTCCAATTCCTTCTCAATAAGTATAACTATCATCTACCTCTCGAATAGCACCTTCGAGGCTTCCTCCCTATATCCATCTCCCTCTCGAAACATTCTCAACACCGAGCCCTTCCAGTTCGTTACATGCCCAAAGCATAAGCTCGCCAGTTAACTACTCATCCTTGAGGACTCAACCTCGAACTTGAAATGTATCGACGCATTCCAGTTCTCCATTTCCTTCACCATGGGACATCCACCCCAACATCTCAAGTCATTCTACGCAGAAGTCACGCCCCCACCTGACCTCCTCCCAGGTGGCATCCTTTCCTTTATGCATACACAATAACCTCCCTAGTTTCTGTCACCAACTTGATAACTACCTTTTCACTCAGGCTTCTTTCCAATCTCTAATCAGGTGCCCAAGCACTGTCTGGGGTCCTTCTACCTCAAAATTGATAATCCGACCTCGCTGCGTTCTATCAACACAAGTACCATCTTATCGGCCAGACCTTTTCTCCTTTCTGGCAAAACTAGAAGCCACAGAACTATCCAGGGTTCTATCAACTTGACTATCACAATTCTCTCTTTACTAACTCCGTCAAAGGAAGCACTGCCTTTGCGGCTCTAGCACTCATGCTCTATACATCAACCATCAGTTCCTCGAACAATATGGCCTTCTCCGCCATCCACATGCAGACGATAAGTCCTTACATCAAAGCGGCCCAAATGCCCTGGACTATCCCCGAGTTCCATCCTTAAATGGGTCGCCACCATTTCCGGATACATCCGTCAGTATAAATTCCCAGAATGAATTATCCAATTCACCAAACCCATTATTCTACACTGTTGAAACTCTATCAGCCCAAACCAAACTTATAAGTCCACCAGTCTCCACAGTTCAATTCACGTCTTTATAACTTCTAACAATTCATCATCTAGGTTCTTCCCAACCCATTAAGCTAGTACCTCAGCCCGAGTACCCTTTCCAGGCATCTCCCTGCTTCAACATTTAACACAACCCTCTAATCAGGATATCTCATCCTCTTAACCAAGGGTGGAAATAACTCTGCTCATCTATTGATAAATTCCTTGTCAACTCGTACCCCCCCTCAACACTAGAGGATAACACCCTTTACGCCTTTCGTATAATACCCTTATCTGTCATTACCTCACAGTAAACCAACACTGGTCACCTTTACTGTTAAAGCATAAAAATCAGCTATTTCCCCAGAGAAATCCGCCGATCTTCTATCCCGTCTCAACTAACAAGTCCACAGCTACTCACACACTAGTGACCCTCTGTTGCTACTTTCAGGAATAACTGGAGATCTCAACTCCAACTTATATCTAGAAACCCCCCCCTTCAGCATAATATCAGGTCCCCAAACCCTTCTAGGAACCAACAACTCGAGTTCATCCGTCAAAACCGACCAACTCCTGAACTCTGAGGTTCATACCTTGAACCAAACCACCACTAGGTCCAAATATCCACAGGTATAATGCACACACAAGCACATACTAGGTCAAATCCACAATGATATACATTTAGCTACCAGATTTTAACACCATTAAGTATATCCATGCTCAACATGCTTCATACAAGCCAATAAACAGATATAACTTATGAATTAAATTCAGAAAATTAACCATATACACTCAATATGCGAACCATTATGCCAATATTCATCCACATGCATAATAATGTTATTCAGCATGCATCAATCTCAACATGCAATAGTCAAGGGTCAAGCCCTATCAGTATCTCATGCATATGTCATCTCATTCCTCATGCTCCAAATAAATAAGCAGGCAAATAGGGCATTCAAATATATATTCAGACATGTCAATCAATCATACCAAACAACCCTGAGTCCATCTTGTCACTGACAACGAGCGTACATGTTCGGTCGATCTCCAGAACCAATAAACCTTGGCTCGCTCTGATACCAAGTTGTAACGCACTACTTCCTTAGATCCGTTACTAAGTGAGTTTTTAAGACAAAACAGTGTGCAATGAACTCGCTAACCGAGGTTTTGAAACAAAAATGTGACTAATTAAAAGTTAAGGCTGTAATCTTTGGAAATGCGTCGTTTCATTAAAACTTCTATTATTAAACATTTGGGATCCCAAAATAAGGTTTGAAAACTAATTACATCTTGAAATAAGGTTACAGTTGAGAAATCATAAAATCATAGATTATTACAGCCATTTTCGAATAAACCCCCAACCATAGCAGTCGGGCAGGCCAAACATGTACGCGTCGCTTCATGCTCTCCGTACTCATGGTTGGTTGACTCAGTCCTTGCAACTACCTGCCACACGGAGCACCCGTGAGCCAAAGCCCAGCAAGAAAACCCAAATAACACATAACATATGCAAATCAAATAGCTGGCATAATTCACTGACACATAGGAAAAACCATCATAATAAACAAGTACGGCCATGCCGCCCGCAAGACCTTACCAAATCCTGGAGTTTCGGTTCTCACCGCGAGGATAACTCATGTATCCCTTGGGTCCCACCCTGAATATAAGCATCCCATGTGCTGTGTGTTACTTTCGGCCCCACGGCCGCCCCGGCCTACGCCGTACCCGGCCCTTGCCGTTCAATTCATCATAATCACACATATAGTACATTCGAAATAATCATTCACACACATCATGACTCATTTAAGATTAAACATTTGCACATAGTACAATCTGGGGCCATGCCCTACAATCACACAGTGGGGCCATGCCCTATTCTCGGGTGTTACGGTTTTCTTACCTGCATTCCGAGCCTCCTGATGCACTAAAGCCGCGAGCACGGTCCTCTAGCACGAGCCTCACCAACAACCTAGTCACAACACACAAGAAACATCCCTCAATACTAATCAACCCAAAACCACTTCCCGGGACCAATCCTGCACTCTCGGGACCTCTAAAACCTTAAAACAACACCCCAGAGACATCCCCCGAACCCCCGGAGCAAAGGCCTAAAATTGCCAAAAATGTCACCCTGAAATTTGCCTTGTGCCGCGGCACCCATCAGTCAGGGACTCCCTCGCCGCGGCACGAAAAACCCGTGTCGCGGCACGCCTTCGCAGACCCAAAATTGTGGGTTTTTCCCTGCACTATCTCCGAGCTAAAACCTTCCAAACTCATACCACACCAATACCCAAACCCCAAAATCAATTTAAGACTTCAAATGGACCATCTAACAACCCATAAACACTAGATTCAAGCTCAAAACACAATCACACTCACAAATCCACCCAATTGATTTCAACTTCAACAACTTAAACCCATAGGCCAAAAACACAAACCCAAGCTTGAAAAAAACTAAACCATACCTCAAAATCTTAAACCACAACAGATAAAACTCTTAAAATTGCATAGAACCTTACCTTAAATGAGGAATCCAACCTTAAGCTTCCTTGGTTCATCCCCTAAGTCCTCAAGTTTTCAGCTCCCTTCTTCTTCTTCATGCCCTAGCTTTTTCCCTCTCCTTTTCCTTCTCTTCAAATATCAAAGCATCAAATGGCTAAGTCCCCAAACCGTGTACCCCTAAATCCCAGCTGCAAAATGCCTATAACCCTTGCCAAATGACCATTTTGCCCTTCCTTGCTTATCCTTTCCCAACTAAACCTCAAGGGCACATAAGTCCTTTTACTTCTATTTCATTTCTACCATTTTTCTATCTAGAACTTGTTACTCTCAGCAGTAACTAATGGTTACCCAGGTTACTAAATCTCCAATAACCATTACCCGCTAAATCTCAACTTGACCATAAAATTCCCGAGGTACCCCTAGGCTCCTCCCGAGCCGGGTATAGAAATCCCGTTGTGACTCCTGAGTTAACTAGCTCTCTAGGACCGTCTCGGCACGTGCATCACAATAATAGAACCACACTCACGCGGTACAATTCACAGAATACAAATATCACATATCAATATAGTTATGCCCAACATGGCCAAAATTACAATTACGCCCTTCTAACACCATCCGGGCCTACATGCATACTAATATACGTAGTCATGCATCTCAGATAAAAAAATAGTCAAATAACATGCTTTAAATCATAACCATGCATTTAACTCATAAAATCACACATAAATCCCAACCTGCCCTCCTGGCACACTAATCAAGGCCCTTAAGCCTTATTAGCGATTTTGGGTCGTTACACTCTCCATTCTGGATCTCAGTTGATGAGAGAAAGAACAAGAAAAAACAGATGAGAATGAGACTCCTGAACTTCTTCACAGACCGGACACAATGCAGATGTTAATTGCAAATGGCACAGCTGTAACTTGTCTCGGGTAAGTAGGTGACCAAGAGCAGCTTGCCAAAAGATAAATCTATGTTTAGGACTGCTAGGGAACACCAAACCACATTAGCAAAATAAACTTTACTAGTATTCAGCAACCTTTTATTGAGAACTCTCACATTAATCTTGTTATTTTTAACTGCTTCATCCAAACTTTGAGAAGAAAAAATATCTCTCATATTAGATATCTTCTTCCAATACCAACTCGCATCTTGCTGGACTTTATGGCTTCAAAAATCCTGCCCCTTAAGGTAAATGGAGTCAATCCATTTCACCCACAAGATATCTTGCTTAGAAGACACAGCCCACACAAATTTATAAAGAAGAACTTTGTTCCAAGTAACCCCATGCTTAAATCCAAGCCCTCCCATGCATTTGGGCAAGCAAACTCGATCCCATGATGTAAAATGCATTTTGCAACGATTGCTACTACTGTCTTTACGCCCCCAAAGAAAGTTCCTGCAAAGCTGGTCTACTTCCTTGAGAACACTCTTGGGTAGAATGAATATGCTCATCCAGAACGTCCTAATGCTAAGAAGAACAGAGTTAATCAGCTGGGCCCTTCCTGCAAATGATAAGTGTCGACTCGACCAATTGTGAAGCTTTAGTTGAATCTTTTTAATAATCAACGCACAATCTCCCGCCTTCCATTTGGTGGTGCGAAGAGGCACTGCCAAATATCAAAGAGGGAAGTGCCCTTCATTAAACTGAATTTTCTGAAGCAGCTGCTTCATCTCACAGTCAGCCAAGCCCCCAAAGTACACCTGAGACTTCTCCATGTTGGCTGATAAACCAGAAGCCAAACTAAACTCGTTGAAACAGTCCTTAATAATCTGCACTGACTTATACACACCCTTGCAAAAAATGATCAGGTCATCCGCAAAACACAAATTAATAAGCTTCAGATTTTTACACTTAGGGTGAAACTGGAATTCCTTATTAAGGGCTGCTTGACTAAGAAGCCTAGTGAAATATTCCATCACTAGAAAAAACAATAATGGAGAGATAGGGTCTCCTTGTCGCAACCCCTTTTTACCTTTAAAACCCCCTTGAATCCTACCATTCAATAATATCAAATAAGTAGGGTCCCTTAAGCAAGTCATTACCCAATTGATGTACCTTTTCGGAAAACATAAGGCAGAGAGAATGGCTTCTAAAAAATTCCAATCGAGCATGTCATAAGCTTTACTCAGGTCAATTTTCAGAACACATCTAGGAGAGATATTTTTCCTATTATAACCTTTGATAATATCCTGAAGAATTATAATATTATGCGCTAACAACCTCTTTTGCACAAACGCTCCTTGATTTTGGCTAATGAGACTAGGAAGGACTGTCGACAATCTACCACAAAGCATTTTAGATATGCATTTATAAATGGTATTACAGCAAGCTATGGGACGAAAATCGACTGCTTTCGTAGGGGTATTGTAACACCCTGGATAGCCAAGACCGTTACACTGTGTGTTTATAAGGTGCCAGACTTGCTAATCAAGTCATTTACGTAAAATCGTGTTACTGAAACAGTAGAGGAACTAGGGTTAAAAGTGTTTTGGTCTCAAAAGTTATATTTTCATTACTAAGCATTGTTTATTTACATGGGATCCCAAAAAATGACAGTTTAAAAGCCATTTACAAAAGTTACAAAGTTTAAATACACTGACTGGCCATACTAAGGCAAAAACGAGCAGTTAGGTAGTCCCTGTCCTGGTCCACTCCTCGATCGTGGTGATCGAACAGCTAGCTATGTACATTTCACCTTGGAGCTCTCCACCTCGGGCTTGGTCCAACCTGCCCTTGCCTTAACCTGCACCACGTAGCACCCGTGAGCCAAGGCCCAGCAAGAAAGCATGATAACATAATAAGATCAGCAACACTTAACAAATATTTCACAATGCTTAACCAAGAATTCAACATTTCATACATTTATCCAATCAGTAATAACAGTTGTCATCCAGACAGTCAATCAACTATATTCATGGCGCAATATTCACGTTCATAACCAATAGATTGTCATACCCATCAAATAACATTCAGGGTTGGCGCCCTTAGTCGCACCCTCTATTTAGCACACTGTCTTCGGCTCAATAGGGCCGCCCCCAGTGTAATACTCACTGACTCCGGCCAGCTTAACCGAGCTCAGTGATAAACAAGTTGCCTCAGCTCCCAATGGCTGAGCCGCGCCCCAGTGCGCAAATAATGATTCCGACACCCTTAGGCCGGTAATCGCATGTCCCATGGAATAATAACACCATCTCACGACATGATAAACAAATATAGGGAGCTCTTAGTCCCATCGTGTCCACATGATTATTCATATTCACATAATAATGCATACAAACATAGGGAACACTTAGTCCCAACCTAACCACATACTCTGGTGCAGCTTTCTTACCTTTCAATTCACTGGTTTCCGATGCCACGAAGCCGCGAGCACGGTCCTCTACCTCGAGCCTCTCCAAAGTCCTTGAGTGATGAGTCCAACCTCCAGCTCTAAACCTCCTTCCCCCTTGATTTCCCAATTCTGAAATTACATAAAACCAGCCACCAACTTGCCTCAATTCACATTCATTATCTAAAATTTCAGACCTAAAACTTGGATATATCATAATCAAGATCTTACCTCTGAATATTCTTGGTCTAAGCTTGCTTGACATCTTCAATCACTCCTTAACTCTCCTTCCAAGAGCTAAATTCAGCTTCTCCCTTCCATCTTAGTTTTGCTCCTCTAGGTCTCCAACATTCAGCATAAAGCCCCTTTCTCCAAATGTTATACGTATTGTATTTTCCTTCAGCTCTTACTCATCTATTCCCTGCCAAAAGACTACTTTAACCCTCCATTTATATCCTTTACTAACTAGACCTCAAGGGCATACCTGTCCTTTCATCAGCTTTGCAATTCTACCACTTTTCCATAAAACCTGTTACTCTCTATGGTTACTAACAGTTACGCAGGTTACCAAATCACCAGTTACCATTATCTAGTTTTCTAGGACCGTCCCGGCACGTGCATCACACTAGTATCACAGCACCCACGTGGTACGATTCACACATCATAATTATCACATACTATAATTCACATAGTCATATAACATGCTTAAAATCATAATCATGCATCTTAATCATAATCATCACACATAATTCCCATCATGCCCTCCCGTCACACTAATCAAGGCCCTTGAGCCTTATTAGTGAATTTGGGTCGTTACAACTATCCCCTCCTAATGAGAATTTCGTCCTCGAAATTTACCTGAGCAATTCAGGACACAAATTCCGCACAACTCATTCCAGCTATCCCGGTCATTCCTTGACCCTACCATTTCTGGTATGTTACCTTAACTCAAAGTACAATCTTATTCCTCAAAACCCCAGTCTTTCAATCTCATGCTTAAACCGGTCACCCCACATGGAATATCTTCATTTTAATCTGTAGATCCTTATCAATTAACACATGAGTTTCTCCAATCCATGTCCCTAACATGGAATACAAAATCCACTGCGTATAGCTAACGATGCCCAAAAATGTAGTCAACTTAAAAACAACCTCACTGATCCCCTACCGGATCCAAACAGCCTTGATACCCTGAGGTCCATCTAGCTCTTCACCTCTCTATCTCTGGCGACATCCCACAAAAGCTACCATCTTCTACTCGAAACTCCATACCCCTGTTTCCCAATTCAATAAAACTTTTCCATCTACTTTGAAAAGTGAGTTTCATGCTCTAATCCTTTAATAATCTCAATGATCCCCTGAACTATCTCCAGATCCAAATACAACCTATCACTTGTCTCATTCCAACGAAGGGATGATATACAATCCTTCTTATATTCCATTTTATCAAGTGTTCTTCCAATAACCAAATAACTCCCTTTCTCTCTGATTTACCATCAGTCTGAAAATAATAAAACTCGTCAGATTCTGCTTATCTGTTCATTGCCTTTCTTTTAATCCTCCCAAGACCTGTGAGTAAGATAAAGTCCTTGTTCAATGAAATTAACTCTGAATTCCATGGAGGCTTACCACCCATCTCGCTTAAAGTTCTGAGTACTGGTCAGCTGTATAAATTATTCTTACTGATAAAAGCAAGTTCTCCCCAAACGCTGCTCCATGATGACCCCACTATCTTGGCAACCTCTCTGCGATACCTATCACCATATTTCCTTATTCCCATTATAACATACTCAAATGTTGCGATGCCTATCACAAACTGCTATCGGAATAAGAATTTTGTTCCTCATTCATTATATTCCTCTCCATCTAGGCCTCTAATACAAAACCTTCAAGTTATTGTACCTTTTTCCTAATATCTGGATGAAAGGACCAAGAGAGTGGTACGAGATTCATCCAGAATTTCCATGTAATTTCGGTGTCCACCAGAGTCCAAATTTGATCCTTATATCACTATAAACTTACACATAACACTGTAGAATCCTTTGCTAATTCAATTAAGGCTTGCTTTTAATTCCTTTCCTTACTAGTAACGCATCACACCCCTCTCGGTACAAGTGATAATTTCCTAAGATGTCTCTTTCCTTGATCCTTATCTAGTAATAACCAGATCAATAATCAACTCCTAAAGACACCGTCCTGTCTTGTAACGAGGCATTTAAACTCTTCATCCCTAGTATCATCTCTCATTGCGTCCCTGATACCAACTTCTTCCATACCCAAATTCCAAACTGTAGCCGAAAACTGCATTCTTATCTACTATCCTACTAACTAATCTAATTCCCACTCAGTCCAATCAATATACTTCAAGAAATACTCATGACTGTCCAAAGTTGTCCCTAATATAACATATTAACTTTCCTCAACATATACCCATCTGAATCCTTCCTAATAGACGCACAACACCAACTCCTTTCAGCTCTCTTCTCAACCAAAGCAAAGGCTATCCAATCCACTGGTCACTTCTGAGAAACTAACCTTGGGCTTTAAATGAGTAAAGTATCCCAGTCTCCCCTGTCTCAATGGCCAACCTGTGCACTGAACTCCTTTCCTGTCCAAACCAGGAGCCATAAAACCACCAAAGGTTCTCATTCTTCCGATCACTGAGTAGCCACACTTACTATATTTCGATGAACGAAAATATCATCACATCTATTCCCTTCATCTTAGATAATGAGGCCCTCTCTCTACTGCCCAAGCACAAACAACCAACTCAGAGTTTAACTCACAAATGACTTATCATCCCCGGCTTCATCCATTTGTACCGTAATCTAAAGTGGACGGACCAACCCACCAAACTCAGCAATATGTATTATCGCTATCCTGCCACTTTCGACCTCTTTTTTTTACCACAATTGCCTAGTAAGATTACTTGTCCCAATTTATCCTTCTCATATCACTAAGAATGGGGTTAGCCACACCCATTCACTAATTGATTCCTGAACAAACCCAAACCTTCCTCGAAACTTAGAGGATAAGACTTCCGTACAATAATTCTTGTCTGTTCCTCCTCAGTAATTTGCCTTTTTCATCCATCCAATAAATTCCATCAGACCTCACAGCCTGACTCATATATCAACAAACACCTGCTGCGAATCTCTAGGGAAGGTGGAGGATTCCAAACCCCAACTATCATCTTCTATCCCTACCAAAACAAAAACTGAATCCAATTGACCATTCTCAATACATACACCCTGAATTAATGTGTCTTCACCGACTAAACTTCTCAGCCCTGACGTTCATACCCAAAACCAACTCAAGGGCAGATCCAAACAATTATAACAATCAAACACACATAAAACATATTAAACACCCATATTATGCATAAATTATCAAATCTCTTTATCACTAGATGCGTTCATACCTTTTATGCCCTCATGCCAATAAACGGGTATATCTTATAAGTTCAATTTAACATATAACAACTTGCAATCCCTATATCGCCATTATCCATGTATTCAACCACATGCAAGAGCAATACTACTCAACATGCCTAAATAGCACCACACAGCAGTCAAGGGCCAGGCCCCATCAGTATCTCATGCTTCCTATTCATCAAACAGATATCAACAATCATATCTCACTCAAATCATTTAAGCACATCATCATGCATATACAATTACCAAACCCTGAGTTGAGCTTGTCTCCCACGGCGAATGTCCATATCCAGCTAGTCTTCAGGACCCATAAACCTAGGACGCTTTGATACCAAGTTGTAACGCCCTGGATAGCCAAGACCGTTACACTGTGTGTTTATAAGGTGCCAGACTTGCTAATCAAGTCATTTACGTAAAATCGTGTTACTGAAATAGTAGAGGAACTAGGGTTAAAAGTGTTTTGGTCTCAAAAGTTATATTTTCATTACTAAGCATTGTTTATTTACATGGGATCCCAAAAAATGACAGTTTAAAAGCCATTTACAAAAGTTACAAAGTTTAAATACACTGACTGGCCATACTAAGGCAAAAACGAGCAATTAGGTAGTCCCTGTCCTAGTCCACTCCTCGATCGTGGTGATCGAACAGCTAGCTATGTACATTTCACCTTGGAGCTCTCCACCTCGGGCTTGGTCCAACCTGCCCTTGCCTTAACCTGCACCACGTAGCACCCGTGAGCCAAGGCCCAGCAAGAAAGCATGATAACATAATAAGATCAGCAACACTTAACAAATATTTCACAATGCTCAACCAAGAATTCAACATTTCATACATTTATCCAATCAGTAATAACAGTTGTCATCCAGACAGTCAATCAACAATATTCATGGCGCAATATTCACGTTCATAACCAATAGATTGTCATACCCATCAAATAACATTCAGGGTTGGCGCCCTTAGTCGCACCCTCTATTTAGCACACTGTCTTCGGCTCAATAGGGCCACCCCCAGTGTAATACTCACTGACTCCGGCCAGCTTAACCGAGCTCAGTGATAAACAAGTTGCCTCAGCTCCCAATGGCTGAGCCGCGCCCCAGTGCGCAAATAATGATTCCGACACCCTTAGGCCGGTAATCGCATGTCCCATGGAATAATAACACCATCTCACGACATGATAAACAAATATAGGGAGCTCTTAGTCCCATCGTGTCCACATGATTATTCATATTCACATAATAATGCATACAAACATAGGGAACACTTAGTCCCAACCTAACCACATACTCTGGTGCAGCTTTCTTACCTTTCAATTCACTGGTTTCCGATGCCACGAAGCCGCGAGCACGGTCCTCTACCTCGAGCCTCTCCAAAGTCCTTGAGTGATGAGTCCAACCTCCAGCTCTAAACCTCCTTCCCCCTTGATTTCCCAATTCTGAAATTACATAAAACCAGCCACCAACTTGCCTCAATTCACATTCATTATCTAAAATTTCAGACCTAAAACTTGGATATATCATAATCAAGATCTTACCTCTGAATATTCTTGGTCTAAGCTTGCTTGACATCTTCAATCACTCCTTAATTCTCCTTCCAAGAGCTAAATTCAGCTTCTCCCTTCCATCTTAGTTTTGCTCCTCTAGGTCTCCAACATTCAGCATAAAGCCCCTTTCTCCAAATGTTATACGTATTGTATTTTCCTTCAGCTCTTACTCATCTATTCCCTGCCAAAAGACTACTTTAACCCTCCATTTATATCCTTTACTAACTAGACCTCAAGGGCATACCTGTCCTTTCATCAGCTTTGCAATTCTACCACTTTTCCATAAAACCTGTTACTCTCTATGGTTACTAACAGTTACGCAGGTTACCAAATCACCAGTTACCATTATCTAGTTTTCTAGGACCGTCCTGGCACGTGCATCACACTAGTATCACAGCACCCACGTGGTACGATTCACACATCATAATTATCACATACTATAATTCACATAGTCATATAACATGCTTAAAATCATAATCATGCATCTTAATCATAATCATCACACATAATTCCCATCATGCCCTCCCGGCACACTAATCAAGGCCCTTGAGCCTTATTAGTGAATTTGGGTCGTTACAGGTATCCACCTTAGGAATCAAAGTAATGGTTGCCATATTTAGGTCTTTAGGCAGAATATTCTTCTCAAAGAAATCTAGAATAGCCTCTGAAATTTCTGCTCCCAAATCCTTCCACATGGCTTTAAAGAAACCAGAGCCATACCCATCCAGACCCGGACTTTTAATAGCATTAATACTAAACAAAGCATCTTCCACCTCCTTCCTAGTAAATGGTTTTATTTGACCAATCTGCTGGTCCACAGAATGTCTATGACCCAAGCTAAAGCAAGAATTCTGAATGGGCATTGCAGCACTACTCAGACTCCCCATTATCTTTTGAAAGTGGCTCACAAAATGGTCTACAACATCCTCAAACCTCTCTACCAACTGACCTGAATCATTGATGAAAGAAGTGATCCGATTAGATGCCCTTCGTTGTTTTAGGCACGCATGAAAATATGCTATGTTGTCATCACCATGGCGAAGCCAATTCACTTTACTTTTCTGTCTAAGAAAGCTGTCATAAGTTTTAGCATGCTTAGCAAATAACTCCCCTGCAATCCTCTCCTTATTTTGTAACTCAGTTGAGTGCGGGTCCCTTTGGAGAGTCAAATTAGCAACTTGGAACTTCTCCTTAGCATTAGTGTAGTTCTGAACAACATCAGCCACAAAACACTTATTAAAGTGACGTAAGACATGTTGGAGTCTGCCCAGCTTCTGAACTATAGTCCCCAACCCCTCTCCCTTATAAGGCCTTCTCCAGCTCTGAAGCACTACAGCTGGGAACCTATCATGCTCTGTCCAAAGGTTAAAAAATCTGAACGGTCTAAGACCTTGGTTAACAGCAGCCTCAGATTTAATAATACAAGAACAATGGTCTGAAAGTAAATCCCAGTTAACCATAGCTACTGTATGAGGAAATAGATCCACCCACCCTTCATTTATAAAAACCCTGTCCAGTTTAGAATAAATTCTATCCTCATTAGATTGCTTGTTCGTCCAGGTGAAATGAGACCCGTTAGTGCGCATTTCATCAACCAACCCCAAAGATCTCCAATTCTGAGCATCCTCCAATTCCATAGCAGTGATACCACGGCCTCCCACTCTGTCAGTAATTTCAAAAACTGCATTAAAATCCCCAGCCACAAGCCAAGGAGTGGTTGGAAAGTATAAACCAGAAATGTCACTCCATAATTGCCTCCTCTCCTCAATAGTGTTCCGTCCATACACAAAAGTTACACAGAACTTCTTATTGGTCCTCACTTCATTAGCAAAAATATGAACTAATTGATCACTCTCGTTTAGGACCTTAACTAAAACGCACTGCCTCTGCCAAACCAGAAGGATTCTCCCTTCAGAAACTGAACCTGCATAAAACTCCCAACCACTGAAAAACATGCTCATCATTTTCTCAATTTTGTCCCCTCGCAACTTAGTTTCTAACAAAGTTCCAAGACCAATTTTATTCACTAAACAAAACTGACTAAGGGATTTCTGTTTCTCCATTTTATTTATACCTCTCACATTCCAACTAAGTATGTTGTGGCTCTCCATGAAAAAGATTAGCTGAAGATAATCCCACGTTTGTGACTCCCAAAACCTTTTCTTGTAGAGCAATTTATGAGTTCTTTACATTTTGCTGAGTTTTAGACACAGGCCTCCTTTTGCCTCCCACCCATTTAGGTGTGACCCATTCCTTTGTATTGCTTTCGATGGAAACCAGATTATCTTTCAGTTTTGCATTTGCCTCAACACCAGGGGACTTTGCCAAATCTTGATTCTCTTTAATTTCCCTAGCATCTGCCTGCTGTTGACCAATATCAGGACCCTCATTAGAAATCTCTTTACCCTTAGTTGCTTGTTGCTGCTCCTGGAGATCCTGTTGAGTTCCCACCACTTCCTTTCTGCTTTTCTGCCTCCAAACTTCCGTTTGCTTCCTGTTACACATCATCTCAGTATGACCAAACACCCTACATTCTTTACATTGTGTTGGTAGCCATTCAAACTCTAACAATTGCTCCATTAACTGCCCCTTTCCATTGAGAAACTGAATGGATTTTGGGATCTTCTCTGTAATTTCGACCTCAACCAACACTCGAGCAAATTGCATCATTGATCTATCCTTATTCACTTTATCCACTAGAATCGGAGTCCCAATTGTACTCATAAGGGCACTCAGACACTTAGTCCCCCAATATTGCAATCCCAGTCCTGGAAGTCTAATCCACACTGGGACAGATTTCACTGCCTTTAACGTGTCTAGCTCAGTAGTCCAAGGCTTAAGAATCACTGGTTTGCTATCAAAGTGTAGCACCCCTGCTTCCAACACCAAATCTCTAGTTGCTTCCTCTCTGAATTTCACTAGAGTATACCCAGCATTCAATCGAGCAATTCTATCTATGCCAAGCTTACCCCAAATCCTCTTAATGAATCCTTCAAAAACAGCAAATGGAGGATTGGCTCCTAGAACCATACATACGACAGTTGAGTTCCAGAATGAGGCTTCAACTTGGATCTCCTCCAAATCTACCTGCGCTATCCTGTGTCCCTCTTAAACCATAGGTTCCTCATATTTCAGCTTAGCCCCTCCCTGGTTCGGCAATAAGGAACGAAAATGAGTCCATTTGTCTTTCGCCTGGGTCTGAAAATCCTTTTCATCCATCGCCATATCACTCCAGTTAACACCATTTTGATTCTCTCCAATTGAACCCTCATCCGTTCCCTTCAGCTCACGATCCCCACCATCTGGGAACTCAACCATCGAATCTTTGAACTCTTCATCTATTTCCTCCGGTGGAGCAGCGACGATGCCATCCCCTTTTTCTTCGTTAACTTCGTGTATCACTGGAGCCTCATTAACCCTAGATCTAGCAGGCTTTTGGTTGGTTTTCTTTCGCCTCGCCATGGAGAGAACCAGAGAACCCCTTCACGCCCCTTCTTTAAGGTGAGATTTATTCACTATAGCTATTTTAAATTTCTGCTTGAGAAATGCCTTACTTGCTTTAAGTACAAGTGGGAGATTGTTAGGAGTATGTCCTAAAAGCATGTAAAAGACATTTATTATTTTGATGAATAAATATATACAATGGTCTATTATTGTCATATTTAGATTATTAAATTATTGTTTGAATAATTTTGTAAATATCCAAAAAATTCCATATTCATTATTGAGGATGTGATCTTGTATTAGTACGAGATAATTAAGATCACATGAATGAATAAATATAGTCAACAACAACAAATTGAAGTTATGGAATTCTTTAATTGGGGTTGTAAGTACGGTTTGCTGAGTATCATGTTGATACAAATAATCTAGATTCAGATTATTGATGTGGTAAGACATCTCAGTAAAGGTGCTTTATATAATATGATTATATATGACATGGACCGATATGAATAAAAGTCTTTATCCAAAAACCATTTAACAATAAAGACTTGTAAGTCATATCATAACTGATGATCATTTATAGATCAACCTAAATCCTGAGTGTTCATGAACTCCTGTTCATGTTTATTAAATCTTTTGATTCATTCGTTAAGGTCTCTTCAAAGAATGAGGCTAATTACTGTTGTTTTGGAGATTTAATATCATGGACGGCTGGGAACATGTATCAACAATACAGAATCTAATCTTTCCTAACAGATCGTATAATGGTTCCCTTAAGGGTTAATTCTGGAACTGAATGATTTTGAGATCAAATCTATAATTAGATTATAGATCAATTATTCACTAGTGAATTAATGGTACTTAAGGAATAAGAAGTAAATTAGAAAGGTAAAATGGTAATTCTTCCATTGTAATTTATGAACTAATTAACTAGAGGGTTGAACTATTGTATGATGGTTATATTAATAGACAACTTAAAATAATATTTCTATAAAAGTATATCTATAACATAAAGAGTTCAATTTTGAATTTATAGTGGAGAAATATCAAAATTAATAAATTAACTATTATGATTAAAGTGTTTAATTATTTAGTTTTAATTTATTGGAGCTTAATGTTATAGGTCCATGGTCCCCGAAATGGCTGAAACAAACACTGACAAAGATAAATAAAAATGGGCAAAAGGACTTATTTAATTAGTAAAATATTTTTCTATGCACTAAACATAATTATTTTATAATTATGTATAATTAATTAATTGAGAATTAATTAATTATTTGATTTAACAAAAATATAAATAATTTTGAATTAATTTATTTTTGGGATTTTTGGTATTCAAATAATGATGAAAATTGGGAAAAATCGCATGCCTTCCCTGACATGTGGTGGACGTGTAGAACAGTGCACACTCACTGTGCTACACGCACAAGAAGCTTCTACAAGTTTCTTTGTTCCACAATTTTACTTATTTAAATATTAAATAAATAATGAGATATTGTAATATGATTAAAATATCATTATTTAAACAAAATCAGATAACTAATTGGTTATTTTTAAATTGTTTTAAATAATTAATATTTTATTTTTAATATATTGGATATATTAAATATATGAGATCCGTTTTTCAGAGCGATACTTTTCAGTGATAGAAAACAGATCGTGAAATCTCCCTGAGAGAAATAGAATAGTGATACAAGCATAGGTCATTGTTCTTCACAAACTTAGGTCCAAACTTTATCAGATCTCATGTGTTGAGAACATCTGGTAAATAGATTTTGCCTATTGTTTTATATAGCGAGCCCACACTCGTTCTCTGTGTGTTGAGAATATTTTGGAAGATCTTGTTGTGAGATCTCAAGGATTTTTGCCGTACAAAAAGATAGTAGCAAGTTAGGACTTGAGGTAATTTTCTATTCATCTCTTTGATTCAATATATATATATATATATGTGAAAAAGTAGATCTAGAAATCTTTTAGGGTTAAATTAACAATTTTGATTGTTGTTCCACTGCGTATAATCTCTGATTTTATCTATAAAAACCAACAACATCATCCTTACATAGAGGGGCAATCCACGAGGATGATTCAGACATTAGAAGATATGCTTTGGGCATGTAAATTGGGTTTCGAAGGACCCTGGAGTAAGTAAAATCCCTTGATTGGATTTCGTACAACAATTACTAGTTAATAATCAGGGCGGTTCCATACAAGATGTTACGTGATAGAAAATATAGACCCCCCACTTCTTGGGATGGAATGGATGAAAAGAAGTATTTTGGTCCTAAGGTAGTTCAGAGGACCAGTGAGACCATTGAGAGAATTAGAGCACGCATGCTCGCTTCACTGAATGAACAGAAAAGCTACACAGATCAAAACGTAGGAACGTTGAGTTCAAGGTTGGAGACTATGTGTTTCTCCAAGCTTCACTGATGAATGAAATAGAACGGTTTGAAAAGAAAGGAAAGTTAAGTCCAAGTTTTGTTGGACCTTTTGAGATCATGGAAGGGGTTAAGCAAGTGGCTTACAGATTAATCTTGCCCCAACATTGGCAGGGATTCAAAAGGTGTTTCTTGTATTGACTCTAAGGAGATAGGTGTCGGATACTACACATATTTTGAGTTATGAGACCCTGGAATAACAACGGGACTTATCTTGTGAATAGAAGTGAGTAGAGATTCAAGATAGAAAAGATAGTCTTATGGAATAAGACTGTCACTTTAGTGAGTCTTATGAAGGAACAACAAAGTAGAAGAAGTGACTTGGGAATTAGAGTCAGACATGCGGCATCAATGACCTGAGTTGTTTAGGTAAATTTTGAGGATGAAAGTTCTATTAGGAGGCGATAGTTGTAGTCTATCGAAACTCCTAATATGATTAGTGCTTTGATTAAAGTGTGGGGAGGGCACATTGGCTAATTATGTCAATTAATTGATTTATGAGATTATATGATTGAGTATTCATGGTTATGTGTATTAAATGCGTTTAAAGACTTGATTTTGTTAGAAATGGGCATTTTTCGTAATTTGGACCCGGTGAGGGTATCTTTTGTAATTATTATGTGCTATGTGCTTCAGACCACATTACTATGTGAGTATACTTGTGAGTTTTGCCATGAGTGGATCCTTTCGAGTGGATAATAAGAAAAGTCAAAACAGGGATAAATGATCAGCTTGGGTCGAGCCTAGGGGTATTTTGGAAATTATTGATAAAAGAAATAAATTTGTGGAATAATTGAATTTGATAGATTACTAATTAAATTTGGAATAAGAGGTATAATTTGAGGTTTAATGGGAATTTAGGCAAAGGACTAAAATGCCCTTGGCTTTGGTTGAAGGTAACTGGTGGGCAATGGTAAATTGGTCATTTGACCAATAATAAGACAAATTTGGTTAAGCGTTGAGGCACTCCCTCTTGCACCTTGTAGAGCCAATCCCTCAACTTTGTACCAAAGTGTTCTATAAGATCAAGTACCATTCCAAGGTTATATGGAGTTGATTTTTGATGATTTCATGGGGAATTAAGCTTAAGGGGGGAATAGTCAACATCTGAGGATCACCTTAAGCTTAGGGCGTTTAGATTTTATTGAGCAGAGGTATGCTTGCTTCTCGTTCTTCTTGATGTTCTTCCATTACTCCTGAAGGATTTGACGGTTTGGTTCAAATTTTCAAAATTTAAGACCCTAGGTTGTTTAGATTTGTATATTAATGTTAGAAAGAAGTTTTACATCTATTTTGTAGCTTGAATTCCCTGGGGGAGCTATGGATTTTAGGTTGATTTTCAAATATGGGAAAGATGGGTATTTTCAGCCCCAATCTCTGAATTTGTTAGTTGCAAGCTTAAATGTGTAGGTTTGAATGATGCTTATATGATGTATGATTGCGGTGTATCTGTTATATGGTTGTTTTGGCACTTTGAATTGGATAAAAGAAGGATTTGGGTCTGTTTTTGCTAGGTTTAGATTTTCTGAAATCGTAGGTTTCTTGGTTTTTCGTAGTGGTGCTGCGGGGCCTCTGGGTGAGCGTATTGACGCAGATGCATTTTCTCAAGATCAAGATTTTCTCTCTGAATTTTTTGGTACTTTAGCACTTTAGAAGGGCATCGCAGGTCAAAATGGGTCTCCTTTGGGCACCGAGACGCTAACCGTATTTTAGGTCACGATTTTTGGGTTTCGTATTTTGTTCATAACTTTTGACTGTGATGTCAGAAATTGATGTTCCTAATGATAGTTTAGTTGTGAATATTTTGGAGTTAGAAGTATAAGCTAAGATTGGTATTAATCAGTTTTGATCGATTGTATTTTGGTTTTGCTAAAGACGCTCGAATGGGATTGCACTTGGGTAGTTTTTCTGCTACTATTGGAATACAGGTAAGAAAAGTAACTTTGCACATAGAGCAAGCATTAGTCCTATTGTATCTAAAAATGATAATAACTTTATAATATTAAAATAAGCTAAGGTTGTGCATCCTTATTGCATGCTTTGTTTATTATGCTTATTAGAAATTGATTTTGTTATAAGTATTCTATTATTACTAGGAATCGACCATACATTTTTTTTTGTGATACGAAGTATATGGTTATTGTCGTATTTTTAGTGCTAGGAGACGCACTCTACTAGGCATCGACCGTACATATGGTGCTGGTGATGCAAAGTATGCTTTTATTACTGTAATCTTAGTACCAGGAGATGCACTCTACAAGGAATCGACCATACATATGGTGCTGGTCATGCAAATTACTTGGTGTAGTTGATATTTAATTCTAATATGATTATTTGAATACATGTGGCTATGACCTATGTGTTGGGATTAATGCATTCTAAAGCAAATGTGTTGAACAATGTTTTATGAAATAAATAATTAAAATGATATTTTAGCATATATTGATTGTTTATTATTATTTATAAAGTACCTCACAACAGGGGAGTTACCTAAAGAGAGAAATGACGCAAGGAGGGTACTTTACCAGGCTCTGAGGTATGTAATGATAGACGGGACATTGTACTGGTGTGGCCTCTCTTGACCTCTTCTGCGGTGTGTTCTGCCAGGCGAGGCGAAGACCATTTTGCAGGAGGTACATGAGGGATTTTGCGGAGATCACGCTGGGGGGCAAAACCTGGCCTTAAAGGTGTTGAGGCAAGGGTATTATTGGCCCACTCTATTGAAGGACTAGATCTCTTATGTCAAAAATTGCGACAGGTACCAGCGGTTCGCCACGGTCGCCCGAATCCCTCCTGTCGAGCAAAAGATGATCTCGTCCCCCTAGCCCTTCACGGTTTGGGGGATTGATTTAATTGGTGCCCTTCCCATGGGAAAGGGAGGAGTTCGCTATGCGGTGGTGGCTATAGACTACTTCACAAAATGGGTAAAAGCAGAGGCCTTAGCGACGATTATTTCAAAGAGGGTCCTCGACTTTGTGGTTAAGAGTATTGTCTGCCGATTTGGGCTGCCAAGAAGATCGTGTCGGATAACGAAACACAGATCGATAGCGATCTCTTCACTGAATTTTACGAGAGGCATGACATAGTTAAAAGCTTCTCCTCTGTGGCCTACCCCTAGGCTAATGGGCAGGTTGAGGCTGTGAATAAGACGCTAAAAGCGAGCCTTAAGAAGAGGCTGGATGAAGCCAAGGGAGTTTGGCCCGAATAGCTCCCCCAGGTGCTGTGGGCATACCGGACCTCACACCAAACTTCGATGGGTCACACTCCTTTCTCCTTGGCTTTCAGGAGTGAGGCCGTCCTTCCTATCGAAATAAAGATAGCCTCGCATAGAGTTCGGACATTTGACCAAGACCTGAACGAAAAATTGCTCTGCACGTCCCTCGACCTAATTGACGAAAAAATAGAAGCTTTGCAGCTACAGCTCGCGTATTATCAACAAAAGATCACTCGTTATACTCGAAGGTCAAGAAACGCATCTTTAGCGTAGGCGACTTGGTTCTCAGAAGAGTCTTCTTAGCCAGTAAGGATCCCAAGGACGGAGTGTTGGGGCCAAAATGGGAAGGACCCTATCAAATAATAGAGGTTGTGAAAGAAGGAACCTTTAAGCTAGCTCGACTTAATGGAGAAGCAGTCCCATAGATTTGGAATGCTATACACCTGAAGAAATATTATCAGTAATACTTTTGTAAGGCTTAGTTAGGAAAGCCACCTTGTTTTATTAAATAATGAGATAGTTTCTTCATATCATTGTATATTTTTATGAGCGTACTATTAATAGAGCACATTCCAAGTAACCATGAAAGGTCCTTTCCTGGTTACTTGGGGGGCACATATGTACTGGATACAACCAGGTCCTAAAACTTAGAAGTTGATTCAAATTGGTTAATCGATGTTTTTCTTAAAAAGCACGAGATACCAATAAAGAATTAACGCGAACTAAATTTCTAAAATCAATATCTTGGATACAACCAGGTCCTAAAACATAGAAGTTGATTCAAATTTGTTAATCAATGTTTTTCTTAAAAAGCACGAGATATCAATAAAGAATTAAGGCGAGCTACGTTTTTAAAATAAACGTCCTGGATACAATCAGGTCCTAAAACTTAGAAGTTGATTCAAATTGGTTAATCGATGTTTTTCTTAAAAAGCACGAGATATCAATAAAAAATTAACGCGAACTAAGTTTTTACCAAATACGCTAAAAATAAATAGCAATGATGGTAAAAGTAGATTAAAATGAAACTCAGGAAACCAATTGTCTCGAGGAGAAAAACCTCGTGGTAAAAGATTACAAATAAATAAAAACAAAAGTCCTAGGCCCCCTCAGGCCATTCCGTTGAGGTCACCCCTTCGGCCTCCTGCTCGCCTGCAGCGGAAGTCTCCCCAGTCTTAGAGGGCGCCTCCTGTTGAAGGCGGGCCTTGAACTTCTTGAGAAAAGGCTCCCACACCTCAAGAGCTAGGAAGGAGAAGCCGCCATCCCGGTTGAAGGCCCAGCAGTGATATGGCATGGCCTCCATGGAGGAACTGGAAGACGCCCTCTCTACCATGGTGGCGGCCTTGGCCTCCTCGAGCTCGATCCTCACAGTGGCCAAGGCGACCTGTGCAGCCTCGAGTTTGGTTTTCACCACGGCCAAGGTGACTTGTGCAGCCTCCAGTTCGATTTTTGCCGCGGCCAAGGCGAACTGCGTGGCCTTTTCTCTTTCCTTGACAGCTGTCAGGGTAGCCTTGGCATCTCGCTCTTGCTATTGTGCAAACGCGAGAACAGCCTGGGCAACCTGGAGCTCGCCCTGGATCTCACCTATCCTGGCCCTAGACCAAGCTATGCTACGATGTAGAGCCAAATTCACCTGCAAAGACAGATAGTAAGGCATGTGCTAAAGAGAAAGCAGAGAAAATTGACTAAGTTAACTAGGTAACCTTACCGTGAGGGTCATCCCCAGCGAAGACTCCATGACATTCTCGGGGCTCCTCGTCTCGATCTCCCGCAAGTTCCTCGGGGTGGCGTTGTTTTACTGCTCCACCGTATAGCTCGCGGTCTCATAGACCGTCCCTTGGAAGGCCTCGGGGAGTTTCTCCAGAGCCTGAGTGTTAACTGGTATATGCACGGTGGGAGTGGGAGCTGGCGGGGTCCCAGTTGGTGCCTCCTGTTCTCGAGTAGGGACCGGAGGTCACGGAGGAGGTGGGGGCATGTTCTCTGCGGGTGCAAGGCCCTAGCCCCTCCCCTTAGCGGGAGACTTGGAGATGGTCCAGGGAGGGATCTTCTTGGTTAACCAGGGTTTCTTGATCAGTGGCCCAGACAATCCGGAGGGAGGATTCCCCCCCCTAGAAGATGGACCGCAGGACGTTGTCTCTGGGCTACGCCATCTCTTCACCTGAAACAAAAAGAAGGGAGCATTAGGATACATGTAAGGTTACTTGATTACAAGAAAAATATAAGGATGTATTGAAAAGGTCCTACCCTCTGAGCCAGAGGAGGAATCTATTGCCATGACCTCCAGCCACAGAGCTTCTATGGGGGAGTCTAAGTTTATAACTTCGTGAATGAGAGAGGGTTCAGGGTCAGGATCCACCTCAGGACTGGACTCCTCTACATACTGCCTAAGCCCCGAAGCGACTACACCCTCCATAAGGGAGGGCCACAACCTAAGGTTGGTCCCGTACTCCTCAAAAAAGGCTGACCAAAAAGCCAGGGTGTTGTCTACTACTACCGTGCCCTTAGGGCGGCCCATGTCATAACGCAAAACTAGTTAATCTACACACTAGAGGAGGGTTATGTTAAGGTCTGGGTCATCTTGATGACGATGTACGAGCTAGCTTGGGTTAAACCTAGCGAGCTGTAGGTCTGCAACAGCCCTGTCTAAGTCCCTAAACAAGTATGGGTTACCTTGGCCGGAGGGGCCAGCTGCTACCCCGGACTGGATTTGATATGCAACGAGGGCCCGCTTCCGATGCACGAGCGGCACCTCGTCTTCCTCGTCCTGCTCGTCATTAACCACAGCGTCCCCCTCGGGGATGGACACCAACTCGCGAGCTGCTGGGATAGCTCGCGACCTCCTCAAGGCCAGGGTCTGGCTCGGAGAAATTAACTTGCACGCTAGCATCGTCTCGTCAGATACGAGCTGGTGATAGTCTTTTTCACTTGGTGGGAGCCCTGCCAAGATATCGTATTGACCCCCGAGGGTCACCAATTTGGCCGTCCTCGCAAAAATGGTTGCACGATGGTATTCAAGTCAATACACATGGAAAGAAATAAAGCACTATGGAGATTTTGCGAGCTTCGGATAGAAAGAACTTACGAGGATGGTTGATGTAGTGGTGATCGCAGTTGCAAAACCCCATCTACATGAAGAACTGGTCCTTGAAGTCGTTGGGGTGGCTGGGCAGATCCATGACTGCAGGAGAGTTGGGAAAATGGGTCTGGTAGTAGAACCTATCGCCTCGACCCCGTTGACCCGAGCTGGCTTTGAGGAAGATGAAATAAAGGATGTTCGCTAGCGTAGGGACCTCCCACTCATGCTTCAGGAAGAGGTACCTCAGCCCCACTAGTAGACGGTAGGAGTTAGGGGGCAGTTGGAAGGGAGCCACCCTCACGTAATTTAGGAAATCCGCGAAGTACTGGTCCAGAGGTAGGAAGGCCCCGGCCTTGAGGTGGTCGTCGCTCCAGGCCGCGAACTCCTCATCGAGTGGCGTGCAGCTCCTCTCGCCCTCGAGGGGAGGTCGGGCAACAAGAGTTTCTGTCCCAACTTCGATGTTATGGGACAGCAGGATCTTGTTGACCCTCCCTTGGATCGTAATCTTTGAGACTATCCTCTCTGCCTCGAAGAAGGCGAGGTCCCACCTCGACCTCTTTCTCCACTGTGGGACCAAAGTGGGGGATTGAAGATTCAGCAACTATCTCTTTCCCCTTGCGGGCCTGCTGGGATGATGAGCTGGTGGCGCTCTTTTAAGGTATGTTCTTCCTGGGCCCCATATGGTTGCCTAACGAACAAAGATGAAGAAAAGTTTAAATGGGCGACCTAAAAATAGAAAAGGTAATATAATGCGAGAAGTAATTTTCACACACGGGCTGAGGTAATCTCAGCCCGCAGTGTGTGAATCCACGCGTTGCCACAGTCACACGCCCACATTTCCAATGGATCCCCGATCGCTCGGGATCTGTGTGTCAGAAGGGTCAGGATAATGCTTGCCTTGGAGGGAAAGTTTTGAAAAAGCAAAACCGCCTAGGAAGCGTGACCCCTACGCTACCGTGTTTTGCACCCCAGAAACCTCTCGCCTTCCCCTCTCCAAAGAGACATTTCCTAAAGCTACCTAGAAGAGCTACCCAGAAAAGTTATTGAGAAATTATCTTGTCCTATACATTGTTATATTATTTTATAATATAATGTAATATTATATTATATTATAATATAATGTTTAAGATTAAATAAATGTGACAAAGTGTGTCACATATTGTAACATATAATAGAGAGTTACAATATTTAGATATATGAGATATATCCAAATAATGTAACATATTTGGTGTTACAAATTTGTATCTTCCAAAGGCAAGGGTAAGCTGGATCAACTCTGATTTGGAGAGCTCTAGAGGTGGAATGTACATAGTCAACTGCTCGGCCGCCACGGTCGTGGGATGGACAGAAACAGGAGAACCTTAAATGTCTATTTTCCCCTTAGAGTGGCCAGTAGTCGTATATACCTTGAGATTTTGTAACTGTCCTTTACACTCTATTTCTTTTGGGATCCCATGTTTGAAATATTTATATAATGAAATTTGTATTTTATGGCCAAAATCTTTTAACCCTAGTTCAATAATGGTTTTAGTGACACATTTTCAACTAAACGTCTTGGTTAGCAAGTCTTGCACCTTGATAAATACACAGTGTACGGTATTGGCTACCCGAGGCGTTACGTGTAATAGGACATCATAGTAGAAGTATTTTGTATAGAGTGGTTATACATGAATGGGACCCAATATGTTATTAATACTTAATAATACCATTTACTTTATAAGCATTAATTAAACATATTAATAAGATGATCATATACAAATTTATCTGAATCCTGAAGTTATTATGAACTCATGATTATGTCATATGAGTTATTTGATTTACTTGTTATGGTTTGTCAAAACGATAAGCCTGAAAACATTTGTTTTGGGAACTCATTGATGTTAATGGCTGGGAACATAATATACAAATATGAAATGTATACCTTTCTGAGTGGAATTGAATAATGATTATCTTAAGGGTTGACTTTTTGAACTGAAAGTTTATTGAGTTCAAATTCATAAATCAGTTTACAAATTAACCTTAACAAGTAAAGTTAATGCTACTTAAGGAAACAAGATATAATTAAAGAGGTTAAATGCTAATTAATTCCAACTATAATTATGAACAATTGTTAGAGGATTGAATTGTATGTAGTGATTAAATTGATGAACACTTTTTATACTTAAAAGTGCTCAATAAATAAATGTCTACAATTACAAGAGTGCATTCTCATAATTTTAGTGGAATAACATTGAGATTAATCAACTAAAATTATTATATTAAAGAATTTTTATTAATAATATAAATTTAATGGAGCTTGAAATTATAGGTCCACAGGTCCTCAAGATGACTCTATCAACATTATTCCAAGTAAGAGTTGAAATTGGGAAAAATCAAGAATAAGGCATATTTGGAAGAAATATGTTCTTCATCATATATGTAATTGAGAAAAATTAATTTATTAATATATTAATTTTAAAATTAATAAATTAATTAATATAATTCTCAAAAATTATTTTTTAAATAAAATAGGGATTTTACAAAATAGCATTTAGATAATTAAGTTTGGATTAGTTAGTTTTATTTATATAATTAAGGTGAAAAGATATTTTTTATAATTCAAATCAGATTTGAATTTGAAATGATATTTATTCCTTAATTAATATGATAATATAAGTTATCAGGTTTAGACAATTTTGACTAAATGATTACTAAATAAAAGATGTTAAGACACATATCCCTGAAATTGGGATATCTACACACCAATCACAATGTTGTGATTGGCTTGTGACTTGGTCCAAGACTTAGTCATTGATATTTCATTTATTTATTTAATAATTGGATTATAATTTTAATTTTTAATTTAGTTAATTCTTTTATAAATATATGAGATGTAAACAGTTTTGTAATACGAGTGGAAACAATATTCTAAAGAATTTTAAGTCTTTCATACAGAGAGAAAACAGTCTCAAACCTAATATTGCAAGATCTTATCAATTGAGTACATTTTGTGAATCAGATATTTTCCCACCATTACTCTACGTGCCCACACAAGTCTTGACGTGAAGAGATACATCTTGGAAGATCTTGGTTTGAGTATTCAAGAGGCTGCTATGGATTGGATGTTCGTTGGAGGTACTAAAAGATAGCGGGATTCTTGATTGTTCTACAGCTAGTAAATCCTCATCTTTTTCTATCTCTATGATTAATGGTATGCATCTTAATGGATCTGTGTATTTAAAGATGATTTAAATAATTTCTTTCTGAAATTTTTGGGCCTACCACCTCGTGTTTCCATTGCGCATATGGTAAACCAGTTACCAACATTATGGTTTATGCAAATTGTTATTTATATGAATAGTTATATATTCATGCTATGATTATTTTGTAAGTCTTGTAGAAATTTTCTTAATGGGCCTTAGCTCACGGGTTCTCTATAGTGTAGGTAAGGGGAAGGGAAAGGACGACCAACCATGAGTTGGAGGGCTTTGGAGCGACGCTTACATGTTCGGCCGGCTCAGCTACCACAATCGAGGGATTCGGAGGGACCTAGGGTATAAGTCAAGCTTTTTCGCTTATGCTGACTATGTTTGTGACTGTATCTTTGCATAAAACTCTTTTGGAATCCCATGTAATTATTTAAAGTTTTAATGAAAAAATTACATCTTTGACCAAAATCTTTAATACCTAAACCTATGATTAGCTTTACTTATAATGTTGAGTCCAAATGACTCGCTTAGCAAATTAAGAACTACTTTGAACACATAGTGTAACGACTCTGGATTAGTAGGGCATTAAACATACTTTCATCCTCATCCCATTAGTGTTTTCACTGACCAGCCACTCAAGCAAGTCTTGCAAAAACTTGAAGCATCTCGTCACCTATGAAAATTGGTCTTTGAGTTAAGTCAATTTGAGATTACCTATCGGCCACGAGAGGCAATAAAAGGACAAGTACTTGCAGATTTTGTCGTTGAGTACATAGGATTTCCCACAAGCGACCAGACCCCTATAGTGGAAGAATCAAAAGAAGAATCTCTTGTCTGGAAGTTGTTCATTGATGGCTCGTCCAATGAACACAAATCAAGAGAAGGATTAAGTTTGGTCAATCCACAAGGACATCGCTTTCAATAAGCTCTTAGATTCAGGTTTCTTGCCTTAAACAACGAAGAAAAATATGAACTGTTACTCGCCGGTATACAATTAGCAATAGATGTCAATGCATGGTCACTAAAAATCCACAACGATTCATAGTTGGTGGTGAATCATATACTATAAAATTATCCAGCACGAGGATTAAAAATGGTTACTTACTTGAAGAATGCAAAAGACCTGCTGGCACAGTTTGATATGTACACTATACAATAGGTAACTCTTGACCAAAATTCAAATGCAGCTATTTTGGCATAACTTGCTAGTTCAAAAGATGTAAATACACTAAATATTGTTCCAGTTGTGCACCTAGAAACTCATAGCATACAAAAAATAGGCTCAATCATGGTTATTCAAGCCATTGATACATGGATAACTCTTATAATTAAATTTCTCAAGTAGAGTATACTGCCTACTGGTTGGAACGAGTCAAGAAAATTAATAAGGCAATATACTCGATATATATAACTAGATGGAATCCTATATCGATGAGGGTATTCACTACTACTTTTACATTGTGTCACCAAAGTATATGAAGGGTTTTGAGGTGACATTGCTGGGGGGCAGAGTCTATAAAAAAAAAGTACTAAGTTAAGGGTACATATGGCCAATAATGAATGAGGACGCTATGGAGTATGTGTGAAAATGTGAAAAGTGTTAGAGATTCTCCAAAATCCCTTGAACAACCACAAACGAGTTAAAACAGATGGAAAGTCCTTGGCCATTTGCAGTCTGGGGAATAGATCTGATCGGAGTCGTACCAACAAGAAACGGAGGGTTCAAGTATGCGGTTGTAGCTATTAACTACTTTACCATATGGACAAAAGTTGAGCCACTTGCAAACATCAAATCAAAAAAGGTCCTTCACTTTGTGGTCAAACACATAATTTGTTGTTACGGCCTACAAAAGATTCTGTCAAACAACGGAACACAATTTGATGGCGACATGTTCACAAATCTTTTGCGAATGACATGGTATTAATAAAAGTTTCTACTCTGCTGCTCATCCACAAGCCAATGGTCAAGTCAAAGAAGTAAACAAGACCTTGAAAGACACTTTCAAGAAAAGGATCGAACAAGCTAAATGAGTGTGGCCAGAAGAACTACCCAAAGTACTTTGGTCGTATATAAGAACCAACCGAACAACAACTGGTCATACTCCATTTTCCTTGGCTTATGGGTATGAAGTCATGTTACTGATTGAATTGGAGCCACCATCTCACTAAAATATCACATACGACCAGAGTGATAATCCCTAACTTTTTGCATAATCATTAGACTTAATTGAGGAACAACGAGAAAAAATCCAATTACATGTAGAAGCTCACCGACAAAAATTCAATTGATATTTTAACTCTAGAGTACACGAGATGAAGTTTGTTGTGGGCGGATTAGTACTTAGATGAGTTTTTCTAAACACTCACGACCAGGCTGCTAAAGTACTCGGACCAAACTGGGATGTCCCTTATCAAGTTAAAGAAATTCTAATACTAGAAACTTACAAACTTGCTTGGATGAATGGCGATCTGATCCCTCGATATTGGAATTGAGAGTACCTACGAAAGTAATATCAATGAACTTCGTTTCTTAAAGGGGTGCCTTGTGTTTAATTGTTGTTTATTTACGCGTTTTGAACAAAAACTAGTCAATTTTAATGGTTGCTCTCTTATAAGTGTGAGACCCATTATGGTCACTTGTACATACATAATTAGTCCATTTTTTATGAGTTAATGAAAATAAATGTGCGCAGCCAGTTATTCTTGCCAATTATATTTTCTCATTATTGTGTTGTTTTGCTATATTAAAAGGTTTATTATTAGTTTTAACAAACTCCAATGTTCGAATAGGTCTGGTCTATGGAAAATGACCAAGTACCTTGTGCTCCTCGATCACTTGGGGTCTGATCTTATGGGTCAATAGGTCCCTCAAGGACCAGAATCGAACATGATCTGATGAGGTTGACAGGTTTAAAGTGACCAGTCCCTTGTTGAAAGAAATTTAAAGAATTAAGTGAAGCTTAAGAAATTAAATTCATTGAACCACAATGGCTGTTACATAGATAATTCGAATATAATACATTTGCCTTCTGCTCGGCTATGTTTATTTCTGCCAATTATTCAACGGGAATGACATTCAGGGTTTACGCATCTTTAGCACTGCCAAGCTCAGCCAAGGCATCAACATTGGCATTCTGATCTCATGGGACTTATGTGATCGAGTATCTCTTGAATTATTCCAACAAGTCCTTCACCTTGTTTAGGAATTTCATCATCCTAAGTCCCTTGGCTTGAAACTCCCCTAGTACCTGGAACACTACTTGCTGGGAATCGCTGAATATCTCGAAGGACTATGCATGCACATCCTGAGATAATCATAATCCTGCTAGAAATGCCTCGTACTCAACATTGTTGTCTGAAGCGTTGAATCCAAATCTAAGAGTGCAGTGGATTTGACGATTCTCTGGAGTGATCAGTATGATTCCTGCGCCTGGGTTGTGTGTATTGGATACTCCATTGACATATTGCTTCCATACAGGAGTATCTCCTTCCTTCTCAGTGTCTCCTTTCTCAGATCAGTAGGAAGGGTCTTCAAGGTTGGCGCCCTCGGCTATGAAGTCTACCAATGCTTGTCCTTTTATCACCATCCTTGGATGATACTTGATATCAAACTGTCCTACATCCACTGCCCATTTGAGTAATTTTCATGAGGCCTCTCGCTTTTTAAGAACTTGTCTTAGGGGTTGATCGGTTAAGACTAGGATCATGTGAGCCTTGAAGTATGGATGCAGCTTTCGAGAAAACGATTACTAAACATTAGGCTAGCTTTTCAAGAGGGGGATACCTAGACTCTGGGCCTACTAGCCTTTTACTGATATAGTAAAGAGGGTGCTCCTCCTATTCTCTTCTTTCACCAAAGCAGCGCTAATTGCATTCTCGGTTATTGCCAAATAGATTAATAGAACTTCATCATCTATTGGCTGTGCTAGGATGGGAGGTTGAGCGAGATGATCTTTCAATGTTTTAAAAGTTTTCTCACATTCCTCGGTCCATTAGATCTTCTTGCTGCCCCTAAGTAAGTTAAAGAAAGGGACACGTTTTCCCGTAGACTTCGATATGAACCTGTCATTATAGTCTCGTGACCGGTAGTTTGATAGTTCCTGTTGGTGCTAGACATTCTCCTGTGAACCCATATATCACTTGTGAACAAGGTGTCAGGTCCTTAGCCGTGATCTTCATCTTCTCAAGGGAAGATTTGTTGATGATATTTACTGAGCTTCCCGTATCCACCAGGCTTCTCTTTACTCGGGCATTGGCGATTTGAATGGTAAGGACTAGAGGGTCATTGTGTGGGTATCTTGCGTGTCTGGCGTCATCCTTCATAAAAGAGAGAGTTTCACTTTCGTACTTCAGATTTTTTGGAGACCACTCCTCGACTGCTAAGCACTAGGAAGGCTCCCCTACCTCATGTCTTAGGGTCCTTGCATATCGTTCATGAGTGTTGTTAATATTTCCTGCTATGTGGTGCCCCCAACATATGGTGTCCAATGTGAAGTCCATGATCGCTGGCTCTAGTGGTGGACTCCTTTGCCATAGGAACTCTAGATTCCTGCTTGGGGTTTCGGTCTTGACTTGGTACCTCGAGAGTTTTCCTAATCAAAGGAGAAACTCTATCTCATCCTTCAGCAGTTTGCACTCGTTTGTGTCGTGCCCATAATTATTATGGAACCAAAAAAGCTTGTTCTTGTCCCTCTTTCCTTCGGAGCGCAAGGGTGGTGGCTTTCAGTATGATTCCTCCTGGTATGTTACCAAGTAAATCTCAGCTCTTGTTGTAGTCAAGATAGAATAGTTTGTGAACCTAGGCTTTTAGGGTAGGTGCTTAGGCTTTTTGTCGATTGGTGCTGACTTAGCCTTCTTTACTACACTTTGATCGGCCCCTGAGGTACTCCTCTTCTTACAATTGCCCCCATTGTTTCCTTGAAGATTTGCGACGTTCTTGCTTGTCTTGATAGTGGTCAGATGGTTTATCCCTTTTTCTTCCTTCATGATAGAGTCATCTAGCTTCATGTATTTGTCTACTCGGTCTAGGAACTCCTAGAAGGTGTTGATGGGGTTCCTGTGGATGCTATCCCACATGGGACTACGATAAATGACTCCTGTCGATATGGCAACGAACTTCCCTTCATCTCCTACCATGGATGCTCAGTTTGCTTCTCTCATGAATCCTTGGATGTAGTCCTTCAGGGATTTATCCTTTCCTTGCTTGATGTTAGCTAGCTAATTGGCATAAGCTAGTTGAATCTATCCGGCACTGCAGACCTTGCAAAATTTCGATAACGACCCAAAATCACTAATAAGGCTTATGGGCCTGGATTAGTATGTTGGGAGGGCATAATTGGTTTATATGCGATTTAAATGATTTAATGCATGATTATGTGATAAGCATGCTTATATGATTATATGGATATGTGAAATACATGTGTTATGAATATTAATATGCATGTAGGCCCTGTTTAGCTTATAGGGGCATATTTGTAATGTTTGGCCCGTTGAGGGCATAAAAGTGATTATTTGTGGTAAATTATTGAGACCACATTATTATGTCGGTATATTTGTAGCATATGGCTCGAGACGGTCCTAGTGAGCGGTTTGGCGAAATAGTCACGGCGGGGATCTACACCCGGCTCGGGGGAGCATGGCGGTATTTTTAGGAATTTAGGAGATATATATTGGAGATTATTAGACTTTGGGTAATTAATTGGTGATTAAATGGATTTTGGGATTTAAGTTGTAAATATTAGGAACACTTGAGGAGTTAATGGGAATTGTGAACAAATGACAATTATATCCCTAGTTTAAGTTAAGGTTAGTTTTATTTTGGGAGGGCAAAATGGTCTTTTCCTAAACTAAGGATATATTTAGTTTTTCTTAGAACCATGGCAGAAAGTAGTGTAATTGTGACGAAGAAAATAGAAGACTGCCTCAGCTGACTTCTCTCTCTCTCTCCCACGCATCTCTCTCTCTCAGTCCTCCTTGTTGAAGATGAAGCTAGGCTTGGGCTGGGGAAATTTTAAAGGAAAACAGAAGGAATTGAGGAGGATTAAAGGTAGAAGTTAAGGCTAAAAATTGTGTGGAATCAAGTCTTAATTGAGGTAAGAGTTTGGTATCAATTTTTGTGTTATGTTGCTGAGTAGTTTAGATTGAGTTTGAGTTTTGGGTATAGAATTAGTGATGAGTTTGGCTGATGGTTTGAGTAGAAAATCTCAGTGGTTATATTATGATTTTTGTGGCTGAATTGAGATGTTGATGTTTGTTTATATTGCTAGGAATTATAGGATGAAAATGTCTAATATAGGTCCAAATTCGTGGTTGGTTTAATGATGAATTGAGGGGAAAATTATGGGTATGTTTGAATGTATTTGGCTGGGAGGAGGAGAAAACCTAGGTTTCTCTGAGTTCGAAGGGCGCGCCGCAACCCAGCCTGGGGGCGCCGCGGCACTTATGGCCCTACTGGCTGTGGGAGCTCTATGACTTGGGGGTGCGCCGCGACTTGCTTGGCCAAGTCGCGACCCGCCTGGGTGGTTTGGCCTTAGAGGTTTTCAATTATTGTTAGGGCTCGGGGGTTCATTCTTAAGTGCTCGGGACAATTTCTATTACCCAGATTAGTAGAAATTAAGGTCCCGGAGGCTAGGTTTGTTCCCTAGGTATTTTATTTCTAATTAGATGTTGATGGATATCAATGAATCTTGTGACTAGGTTTGTCGCCAAGGGTTGAGGCTAGGGATCGTGCTCAGAACCGGTTTACCTTCTCTGCTCGGAATCAAAGGTAAGAAAACTGCAGCCGGTTATGTGGCTATGTTGGGACTACGAGTTCCCTATACTTGTATGAAATATTGTATGATTGTATTATGCCATGTGAGCATGAGATAAATAGCCTAAGAGTGCCAGAATTATAATATTGGTGCACAGATTGCAGCTCGGCCACTGGTAGCTGAGGTTAATTATATAATCACTGAGCTCGGCCTATGTGAGCCGGATTCAGTAGGATAAACAGAGGGTGTGCCCTAAGGGCATCGACCCTGGATATTGTATGATATGTTTACTGTTGTTAATCTGATGATTATGGCATGTTAATTATCTTGATTATAGATTGTTGGTTTGTTGATTGATATCACTGATTATGTGAACGATGTGGTCTGCTGAGTATTTGATTAATGAATTGTTTGATTAGGGTTATTTGTTATGTTTTGTATATGTTTTTCTTGTTGGGCCTTGGCTCACGGGTGCTAAGTGGTGCAGGTAAAGGCAACGGCAAGCTGGACCAACCCTTTTTTGGAGAGCTCTGGGGGAAAAATTTACATAGTCGGCTGCTCGGCCGCCATGGCGGAGAGGTGATACAAGGACAGGAGACCCTAAAATGCCTATTTTGCCATTAGAGTGGCTTATGGTTATACATAACCTATGGAAATTTTGTAAACTTTTATTTAACCCTATTTTTGGGATCCCGTGTACCAAATACTTTTTTAAATGAAATTTATGTTTTAAGACCAAAATCTTTTAACCCTAGTTGAATAATAGTTTTAGTGACACATTTTCAACTAAACGACTTGATTAGCAAGTCTTGCACCTTTATAAACACACAGTGTCTTGGTTATCCAAGGCATTACAATTCATTCCTGAATTGCTCTCAGGAAGTGAGGGATCTAGGTTTGAATTTCCAATACCATTCCTGAGTTGAGTCAGAGAGAGTAGTAGGGAATACCATGAACCTATAATCATGCTCCACACTAAGTAACTCCATCTTATCCTCGAATTTTCTAATGTGTCGTACTAGGACCTCCTTCCGAGTGTATGTTGGAAGCTTCAGGGTCTTGTACTTTGATGGTGGTTGAGCAGCTTGGATCTTGGCGCTGAAGGGATTCCCACATCTATGACCAAGCTCGATATTGGAAGGTCTCTTTATTAGGCCCTAAACAGTCGTGGTGGGTGCATATATCTGAGCCTGCACTCCTGATGGGATTGCTGCTCCAGGTGGGGTAAAAGTCCCTGGTACCCCCTCCTAAGTGTTGAGTCTCCTGTTGATGACTTCCCTCAGATCTTGAGGTTGTGCATCTTTCCCGATCCTATCAAACACGGTATTGGTGTTATTCATTGGTTCCTTTCCTTGTGAGACTGAGGGTGTACAGGTGGATTGTCGATGCAATCCTGCCCTCGAGCCTCTCCTCCTACATTACTCTAAGACTTTGAGCGACCATTTCCATTCTTTTCGCTCCGCTCAGATGTCTAACCTTCCTCTCATGTGTCATTTCATCAGTCCCCCTGGGAGGGAGCCTTCGGGTTGGTAACACTCTTACTCTGAGAGAAAGTGTTATTCTTCTTAGTCATGGAGAAGGCAGTCTTGGGCTGCACCTCTTGATCTTATCTTTGAAAACGTTTCTCTGAGAGCGTCCTTGGGGTTCGACTCCTCCCCTGGGACTCCCTGTTACTGTTGTCACGCATCCTTGCTGCTTTGACTTAAGCCTCAATCATTGCCTGAGCAGAAGCTTCAGTGTTAGCTCGAGCTACAGCAGCCTTTGGTCAGCTTCCTACTCCCTCTAGATCATCTTCTCGACTTGCTCATCTATCTCCTGCCTTTATCGTTCCATAGTCACCTTCTAGAGGGAAATTTCTACCGCAAAGGCCTCCTTCCTCGCAAGAAATTGTTTCATCTCCTCCTAGTGAGCATCTTGTAGATCTTCCGCATCAGGCTAATCTCCAACCTCCACCTGAGGTTCGTTAACGGGATCGATGGGATCCTAAGTGGTGGTATCCGTGGGAGCCTTCTTCTTCGTCTGACTGGGTTTTGGAGGGATCTTAAAACTAATGAAAGTGTGTTTTTTTTATTTCGTACTCTCAACGAAAGCTCAAAAATGTTGACTTGTGAAATTGGCTAACAGTCATATGTATGATATACGACACCTTTTGAACGATAAATGTAAATAAACGACAGAGTATAAATATCTAAACGAAACACACAAAAATTTAAAGTGCTTCATCCTTGTTCTGATGAATATTTTTAACCTAATCCACTTAATCTTTTTTATTATTGACTCACTCAATTGATAATTACAAAGATGAACTAAAGAGTTTACTCAACATAGATTTGCCCAAATGTTAATCAAAAGAACAATCTCAAAGCCTCTCGCAAAAAGATCCATCCCTTTTTAATGAAGCCCTATGTCCTTTATTTATAGTATCCGGGGGCTGTTACAGGATATGGAAGACTGGGTATCGTGGTTTGGTTTCACGATCATTGGGAGCGGAGATACGTGTTCACCTCCCCATAATTATGAGATCATTGGTCTTCTCGTTGTTTCTCTGGATTGTGGTTGATGATGCACGATCCAGAGATATTGGCCAACAGTACCTGAAAGCACGAAAATGTTGACCTGTGAAATCGGCTAACAGTCATATGTATGATATATGATACCTTTTGAACGATATATGTAAATATACGATAGAGTACAAATATCTAAACAAAACACACAAAACTTTAAAGTGCTTAAGCATTGTTCTAATGAACAGTAATAACCTAATCCACTTAGTCTTTAGTATAGGATAACTTGATTGACAATTACAAAGATGAACTGAAGAGTTCACTCATCACAGATTTTCCTAGAAGTTAATCAAATGATCGATCTCAAAGTCTCTCGCAAAAAGATCCGTCCATTTTTAATGAAGCCCTAGGTCCTTTATTTATAGTACCTAGGGGCTGTTACATGATATGGAAGACTGGGGATCGTGGTTTGGTACATGATCATTGGGAGTGGAGACACGTGTCCACCTCCTCATGATTATGAGATGGTGGGTCTTCTCATTGTTTCTCTGGATCGTGGTTGATGGTGCACGATTGAAACCTTCAGAGAAATGCTAAGTCTTTGTTGGTCTATGAGACTTAGGTGCTAGGCCCGATCATCTTTAGAGCTTGGGTGCTAGGCTTGTTGATCTTCTGCGTGCTAGGCCTATTTATTCCATCTTGAACGAGCATGAAATTTATCCAGCAAAGTTTATTTGGAAGTTTAGGCCAACCACCCTATGAAGAAAAGGGTGGGTCGACCACCTCATGCAGTCCTTGGGCATGCTAGGTTGATCAACCCTAAGGGTTGGGGTCAGGTCGACCACCCCTAGGGGCTAGGGCAAGGTCGACCACCCATAGGAGGTTTAGGCCTGCTCGACTTCCCTATTGGTCCAGGAACTATCAATTTTTGTTCATTGGTCTTTTTTCAATACTTTGTCATTTTTCCATGACTTGTGATGCCACATGCCACTTTTTCATTCGCCATGTCATCTCCTGAATTTTGAGGGATAACGACAACCAAATTGAAAAATATTGATTTTGAGAAAAATACATTCTTTTTAAAATAGTGAGTGGGAGAGGGAATTATGACAATAAGTCCCATGGTCTCCATTATTAGTGGAACACCGATAGGCCTAGGAAGGGCCTTGTGTCGCCTCCGTTTCCAGCCTCCCTAAGGAAAGGCTTCCTAATATGTTTATTTATCTCAAGGTTTACTTCTCATAAGAGAATAAGATCAGTGATGTATTTCAAGTTTGACTGACCCTAAGGCATACTCTTGAGTTAAGTCATTAATCGAAAAATAATGGGTTACACTCCAAAGATGTATCTAGGCTTTCGAGCATGACTAGTACAACTTGACCAAACTAACAGTAATTCATAAGTCAGAAGAGAAAAAGAAGTCTTTATGTTTTCACTTATGGAGTTGAGATCTTGTCTCAAGATTAATTTGTGATTAGTTTGACCTATCCCAAGGCTGATCCATTGATATTCAAATTAATCTATCGTGGACTAGTAACTATTTTTTGTGTGTTATTTTATGTGTTGCATTCATGGATAATGTTTACTATTCCAAATATAAATTGATATTTATTATATGCATTAATTCATTATATTTTATTTATTTATTTTTCAGCAATATGTCTAATATAAACCATGTAACTACTTTACATGCTAACGAGAAATTGACTGGTGATAACTACATGAAATGAAATACACCATGAGGAATGTCCTGAGGTTCCTGCTCTCACGACTGCCAAAACTGCTAGAGAAAAGTATGACAATTGGATCTTATCTAACAATAAGGCCAAATCTAACAAAAAGTTTGAAACTGTTGAAACAGCTTATGAGATTTGAGAATCTCTACAAGGCATGTTTGGCCAGTAATCTGATAAGTGCAGACATGATGCTACTAGAAGCTTCATGAATATGAAAATGAAGAAAAATGTTTATGTCAGAGAACATGTCCTAGACATGATCTACATATTGCATGATGCAAAAATTCATGGTGTGACCTTTGACGAGAGAACTCGAGTAAGTGTGATACTTAAATCTCTCACACCAGCTTTTGCGGCATTTACTACCAACTATGTTATGAACAAGTTGGAGTACAACATGACCCAATCGCTGAATGAGTTGGAAACTTTTGAATCTTTCAACAAAAGTTCCAGTAAGGTTGAGGAGGAAAATGTCGCTGAAACCAAAGCTTCCACTTCAAACGGTAATTCGAAGAAAAGGAAGGGTGGACAAGGAAAGGTCAAGAAAAAGGATAAACAGCAAGAGAAGACCAACAAGACTTCCAAGAAGAAGAATTATGCAAAGAACTCCAAAAAGAAGGCACCGAAAGGATCATGCTTTCATTGTGGAGTTGATGGTCATTGGAAAAGAAATTGTCTTAACTACCTGGCTGAACTGAAAGACTTAAAGAAGGGTAAATTTGATTTCCTTGTTTTAGAATCTTTTTAAGTGGAAGGTGATTTTTCATCTTGGATAATAGATTCTGGAGGCACGAATCATGTTTGTTTTTCTTCGCAGAGTCATAGTACTTCGTGGATGTTAGCTCATGAAGAGATGACCATGAGAGTTTGAAGTGTACAAGAGATCTCGGTAGCTGCAGTTGAAAAATCTCACCTAGTTTTTTATAATAATAAATTTACTGTGTTGGACAATGTTTATTTTATTCCTGGATTTTCTAGAAATTTTATTTCCTTATAAAAATTGAATGAAAAAGGTTTAATATTTCTTTTTGAAAAGAAGCCTTTCGTGAATTGCATCGGTAAATGCTTCTTTCACCGACGCAATTCTGAATGGCATCAGCAAAGACCTACTTTCTTGTAGTGGTTGTATGCATAACATACACCCTGTGTGCAGATGTCCACTCTTCTTACCTTAGGCAGTGCGTTATCCGCTCACATGTCCCAAACCACTTGCTTGTCTCCTCGACAACCGCTGGCTCCTAGACGTCCAATTACAAAGCGAAAAATTCATGAAAATTAAAAATTGGCATTAGGGATTTATTTCAAAATCCTTATTATCGAAATAATTTAACTATGCAATTTTAACGTGGATGACACGTAAAGGTTTAAACCATCATGTCACACGCATAAACAAGGATTTTTCTAAGGTATCGTTTGAATTCATATAAATACTTGGTATGTGAAAAATTACGAAAATGCCCTTTAATATTATAATTTCATAAAAGACTCAATAATTTCTAAAGATTATCATATGACAACAAGATTTAACAACCAACTTTCCAAACCCTAAATAATGAGTAAATGCACATATAAGACCAGAAAAATAATTTTTAACTTTTATAAATGATTTTTCCTCAATTTCCCAAATAATCCAAATAAATATACAACCAGCCAAAAAAATCAAACTAAACATACAGAACTATTGAAAATTTTAAAATAAACTTTAAAAATTATTTTAGAATTTTCAGGGGAAAATAACTATTTTTCTAAATTAATTTAATATAAAAACTAATTAATTCAAGAAAAATACGTAAGCAATTAAAAATAGAATCTAATTTTACATACCGGTTTCGACAACCTTCAGTAACACACAAAATTTACCTAAAATATAGAATAAGCCAAAAAAATCATGGAAATTGCATAAATGATACAAATTCGAAATAAAATTATAGAGAACCTTAGAATCTTATCTTAAACATATACAAAAACTTCATATAATTTTCAGAATACTTTAAATAATTTTTACATATTTATTTGCTTAAATCACATATTTAAAAGAAAATAATTGAAGAAAATTATCAAACTTGATCAAAACTTAAATCTAAACATACAAAGCCATTCTAAATCATACAGAGATAATTCAAATTTAAACACATTTTTTTTAACAATAAGCATATTTTTCATAATTAATCTATTTTTAAACTTCAATAAATCATAGTAATTCAAAGAAAAATCAGAAAAATACCAAAGTAGTTGGAAAATGCTTTCCAATTAATGTACTAATTTTTAAGATTGAAAAAAAAAACACCTCCAGAAACAGCAAGGTCGGGTTAACCGGAGACTCACCAGATTTTCTTCTTCGTCGTCGGGGAGATTCTAACTCCTCTTTCCACTTGTTTTTGACACTCCAAACCGGTTGGAAGTTTTTACCAAATATCCCAGCACCCCAAACAACCCTTGAAGCTCAAGAAACTCGACCCAGGATGGGCAAATCGTGGTTGTCATCCCCATTGCCGGTGTACTGCCAAAAATGGTGGTCTTAATGCAAAAATTTGTTTTAGAGCTTTTTGATCTATTTCTTCACATCCAAAACAATTCTTAGGGTCCTTCTAAGACTTCTACACACTTCAAAAAAATCTGGAACCTCTCATGTTCCCTTAGATCCGAAATCATTTAAGAACACCCGCTTTAATGGTGAAAAATTGTGATTTTTTAAAACAACATTTCTAGCCCTTTTTGTCATGTCAAAAACATTCCTTAGATCATAGGAAAGATATTTCAAACACTCAAAACTCTCCAGAAATTTCCTAGAGCTCTCAAACCCAAAATCTCCCTTTCTCTCTCTAGAATCTTCAAGAACGTCACTTTTATACCACTACCGTGACTCTCCCTCTCTTCCCATGATTTTGAACTGTTGAGAGACCCTCTAAATCGTGCTTAAACAAAAAGAAATGAAGGCTTAACCACTTGGTTGTTGTTGATTGATTCTAGGCCCATGATTAAGGAAATTTATTTTATTTCATTTAAAATTAAATAAAAGAATGGTGATCTTATTATAACTGATTTAAGTTTCAAATTTAATCAGTTAATTGCATTTTAAATCATATTCTAATGTCTTATAAATGCCCCTCAACTAAATTCAAACATGGGGATATTAAGGTCATTTCATAATTACATACAATTATCATTATTTAATCCATTTAAATAATAATGTAATAAACCATATAATAAAATAAATTCATATCATGTTACTAATATTATTATGCTCATAATAATTATAACATTAAAAACATAAATAAATAATTAAATTAACCTACGTAATTAATTATTTATTAGGCATTATGCACATGCGGACATTTAAATATCATTCCAGATTCTCAAATATAAGAAATAAAAAATCTTAATAATCATTGGAATCCATACATATCTAAACCCATAAATATGTAAAATGACAAAATACCCTTAGTGGCTAAATTACCCTTTCGAGAAAATGGATATTACACACACGTTCTTGATTTTTTTTATAAAAACGGTGTATTTTTCGTATTGTGCTATAATTTTTTTTTATTCATTCTAATTTATTATGATGAGATGATTTCAATTATTTTAAAATAAAATATGAATGTTTCATTTTAATACATTCTAATTCATTATGATGTGAAGATTTCAATTGTTTTAAATATAATATAAATCTCACTCGTATATTCATCAGTAAATATCATATATAACTGTATTATTTTTATCTTATATATATGATAATTAAATATAATACTTTATTATTATTAGCTTATATATATAACTATTGTTTAAATGGGAACTAAAGAGAAATTCATCAAAGACATCCATCGGACTGACACAAAAATGACAGCAGACAACAATCCCACTTAATAAAGAATTACTGTATTACAATTTCAAAGATTTTGCTTATTTTCCTATTGTAAGTGTTACTTTTGTCATGCATTGTTTTTCATGTTTAATCATTGTTTTCATGTTATAACACTGAAAGCCCAGTAGCACGTGATTTCTATTTTCAGCGCATGACTTGCTTAGCTGTTTTTCAATTTTAGCATATATGTTCGTTTGGTCCGTGTTTTCCTCACCTTTTTTAGCAGCCAAAAAGTGTCTTCTCCAAGAACCACTCTCTGTAAAAGGTCTGAAGCTCTTGATGCTTCATTGTTCATTGCCCATGGCATTTTGGTGATTCCTCACAATTTATCTCAAGTTTTCTGGTGTAAACCTTGAAGGGATTTCATGATAAGTCTCAAGGGAACCTTGAGCAGCAGCTGGAGGGAGTCCAACCACATTCAAAACCAGTGGGAGGCTGGTTGCATTAAGACTTTCACATAATAGGGAGTTGTTTGTTGATTGTAAACCAAATTAGAATGGAGTTTTAATTTGTGTTTTGTTGTTTGTATTTGTAATAACTCTGATTATTTTAGTGAATTTGCTTCACCTCTGGACTAGGTCCCATGGAGTAGGTTGTGAGAAATCATGGCTGAACCATGTAAAAATGATTGTGTCGTTTTCATTATTCTTGCAGTAGATTACTTTTCAAATGTAAATTTAATTTCATAAATTGATTGAAAAATTGATTGAAAAATTGACTGAGTACTTCAGTAGCAGTAGTTAACTAACTTTCAATTGGTACCAGATCTTGTGTATTGATCCTTGCTTGTCTTTAGTTAGTTTATTTGCTTCTACTCTAGTTATCATGTAAGTTGGTTCCTTAGGGGCTATGTGAGTGTGTTATTTTTGCTGCTGTGTTCTACATTTTCTTGTTGTTTTTTTGCTGCTATATTTGTATTGATGGATTGTTTCAAAGAAGGCGGGTCTACTACTAGATCCCCCATACTCGATGGAACAAACTATGCTTGTTGGAAAGCTCGAATGAGAGTGTTGACCCTGATTTTGGGCAACTGACACGGAGTCAAAATACGCTTGACGTGGATGAATGCGTTGAAAAGAACGTGATGACGAAAATAATAAGAACACGATATTTTATAGTGGTTCGGCCCCAGGATCTGGTAATAACCTACGTCCACTTAGATTGTTATTGATGTGAGATCTAGAGGAGTGATCAAAGAACTGGGGTTCAATGAGTTTCACCAACCTCTGAAGAAGAATACAATATGACTAATATGATAACTCTAATTTCAAGTGATCTAGAAGTCCGAAAAGAAAAGAAGGATCTTCTTCCCTGAGCCCTCTTCTTCTTTTTATAAGCTCAGGGAAGATTTACATTGATTTGTTACAGATATTATTTCCTAAATAATCGGATACTCAGGAAATCATGGGAGATAATTTTGGATTCCATCATAATTGCCTAAGATTTCCTCCGCGTATTACGTGCATACGACCAGACTGGTTGTATAAAGAAATCGATCGCATGATACTGGATATCTCCCTGGTCGATAGTCGAGAACAGATTATGCCAGATGTCAACCACGTGTAATTAATGCCTGCCAAATCACACTTCTTGATTTTTGGGGTATAACATTTTCCCCCCAAGTTTGTTTAGTGTGACCAGCAATAAAGAAACTTAAGGGAACAACCGTTCATATTTCCATGATGTCTATCAGAATCCCCGTGCATTTTTGAAAACTGTGATATAATTATGTCTAATCAAGCATTTTCAGTTTCCAAAAAGGCAATTTGGCGGCTTATACACTTCCCCACGTTTTGAAAGTGGGAAGTGATGATTACTGCCTTTTGGCTGTCCCTTCAATCCCTATAAATAGGCTTTTCTTATCTTTTAAGAAATTTTTACCCATCACCTTTGCCAATATTTTCAGGAACTTGCACCAGAGTCCAGAGCTTCGAAAACCAGTCTGACGTCTTGCTGCAGGTCTTCCGATTCAAGTTTCCATCTTTCTCCGAATCTCCATTTTCTCCCAGGTAAGAACTTCGTTCTTTAAGCTTTCTATTACGCCATGCATGCGATTTCTATACTCTGTGACCTCTGCGTTCTTGAATAGGGTTTTAAGAGTTTCTTGGTATAAGCCATCTATTGCTAGGTAAAAGTGCGTTTTTATGCCTTGTATAGGTTAGGTCGATACCTTGATATATAGAATCTCTGATTTAGGACGTTAGGTTGACGAAAGATTCAACCTTTAAGCCAGGTGAAAAAACTGAAATTTGTTCCCGCCCTTCAGGAGTCGAAAAAGTTCTTTTCATAAAACATTTTTCTTTCCTTTTTGTTTCTATCCGTCTTTTAAACTACCCACGTTGAAGTTAGTGTAGGACTAGGATGCTGCTGGTTATTTAGGCACGGGCAACGTTATCCCAGCTCCTCCCACTAATTCGCGGATTGTGTCTTATCTCCTCCATTGTTTGTTTGCAGTTCATATGCAAGACCCTTGGGGGGGAGGGCGAAGAGAATCCATCCACGTTGATTCCAGAAATTCCATTTTTACGTTCTAACCCAAATCCTCCACTAGCTCCTTCTCAGAAAATGGCCAGAACAAAAACCAAGGCTAGAAAAAGACGCAACCTCAACTCTCCAAGTCAGCCTTCTGCTGATGCTCCCTCGACCAGTGGTCGAGGCGAATTCCCTCCTGAAACCGAAGTTCAGAGGCGTGCCAGTCCTCGCCATGCCGACCAGCCGGCTGTCGAGTGGCACGTGGTTTCCCCAAGTACGGTGACAATTCGCATGATCAACAACTATATAAATAAATACAATCTGACGGGGATAACCCTAGTCAGAACTTCCATCGACCAGCGAGCCAACCTTCCATGGGGGGCTTATAGAGCCTGGTCGAGATACCATATCGAGGCGGGTGCCACCCTGCCTCTTCATTCATTTTTCCAAGGGGTGGCAAACTACTTTGGGGTGGCCCCTTTTCAAATTACCCTGAACGGGTATAGGATGCTGGCAGCGCTCTATATCCTTTATAAACTCAAGAAATGGCCAGCTCCTTCTCCTCACGAGGTCAATTATCTGTTTGATCTCAAGTCTAACCCCAAACAAGATGGTACGGGGTTTTTTCCACTTTTGCCACCAGGAGACCGGACGCACCTTTCTGTCCGAGACCACTCATATCTCCAACGTGGGGAAGTATCATATGGAGTACTTCCTTACGCCCGACATTGCCGCGGACAATCTAGCCTTCACCCGAGGAGGTAAGGAAAATAATGATCCTTAAAACAGTAGTTCCTGCGCTTTAAATCTTTCTTGTCGTAATACTTCACTGTTCCATTGTGTTCTAGGTCCATGGTTACGCCCGACCCCCACTCCAGGAATGGATTCGAGGGTAGCACTCTTAGCCAGTATGCCAAATGCTGCTAAGAGTGTAAAAAAATTGATCAATGAGGCTAACCTTAGGTTGGCTGGCCTTAAAGGCTCCCAACCTGCGACCAGCGAACCCGTGGCAGGTGGTGTTCATGCTGATGTGGGAACTGAGCAGGGACCCGAGCAGCAGCCTCAGGTGCCTCCCCCTAGTAGGAGGCCAACTAGGGTTACTATCAGGGAACCCGCTGTTCCCCACCGAGTAGCACAACCGTCAGTCCCGAAGGGCAAGGGGAAACAAAAGGCTTCTGAGCCTGCCGAACAGTCTGACGACTCGTCGGATGTATACGGTACATCATTCTCGTTTTTGAATAATTTTCCAATTCCTTCCCATATATTTGATGGGGATGGCAACTTTAGGAATGCCCCTTCTTTAAATTCAGATTTCTTCCAGGAACTAGGTAGTCCAGTAGATAATGTTATGACCAGTAGGTGTAGCTTGGGTATTTTACTTGTAATCCTTTCATATCGATCTCCGCCCCTCGTGATCCTTTAATCTAATCTGTTCCAATTGTTTTCCTTTGTGCAGGTATGGACTCCGGAGAATTCTTCGACCACTACCAGGTTGCTGCTGATTCTTCTGTCCCGAAGAAGGATAGTAGAAGGACTCGAGGGGAAAGTAGCAAAACCCCTTCAAAGAAGGCCCAGACAGAAGATACCCCTGCCACAACCTCTTCCAAGGAGGACCTACCACATCCACCTGCCCCTGAGCAGTAGACTCCCGCGCCTGCCAATCCTCGGTCTTCCTCAAAGGCCGCAAACAAAGAGACCTTGGAAAACTTGACCGAAGGCCCCCTGTCCAGCCACATAGTTGGCATGGCCAGGGAGAGAATATACCAGCTCTCAAAGCACAAACGCAGCCAGACCACCATCAATGACACTGCCACAATCAACATCAATGAAATCATTAACAGAGGGCTTAATGAGATAGCCAGCGTAAGTCGTCTTTTGCTGCTTTGTCATCTATGCCGAACTTCTTTTCCTAACTCTTTTTTTTTTTAGGGGTTTCTATCTTTGACTGCTAGCTGGCGCCGTGCTGGGGCAATGGTCTCTCGAGAGAAGAACTTTGATTCTAGGCTTGCCCAGGCCATGGTAAGGTCCTTCCCAATTGGGTCCGAGTACTCCAGCAGTGGGGTCGCGGGTGTTCAAGAAAACTCGTCGTAGCACTAAGTCACCGACGTTGAATTTCCTTTCATTTACTTTCGAGTTAAAGTATCAGGCGACCTTTTGCTGGTACGCAGCTACTCGGAGTTGGGATTTTTCTCGTATTTCGGCAATGACATCTTCGAGCTTGATGTAACGATCAGCCCGATCCAAGAATTCCTGGGTAGTTCTGACCCCATCTTTTTGGAGGCTTTTCCAGAGAGGGGTACGACGCCTAACCCCTGCGGTTATGGCCATCATTTTGCCTTCGTCCCCCACCATTTTTGCTCCAGCTGCTGCTCGCATAAAGCGCTGGATGTAGTCCTTTAGTGGTTTTCCATCCTGCTAGCGTATTTTAACCAGCTGGTTCGCCTCAGTCGCATGCACTCGACCTGCATAGAACTGTCCGTAAAACTCCTTTACGAACATCACTCAGGAAACTATGCTCGTAGGAGGGAACTTAAAAAACCACTCCTGCGCGGCATCAGAAAGTGTTCCAGGGAAGATCCTGCACAGAGCGTCCTCGGACACTTTCTGAATGTCGATTTGTATCTCGAACTTGTTGATGTGAGATACTGGGTCACCGTACCCATCAATGTTCGGAAGCGTAGGCATTTTAAACTTGCTAGGAGTCTCTGCCATAGCTATCCTCTGGAAGAAAGGAGTGCCTTTCCTCTTGTCGTGATCGATGTAAGATGTTCTTCCCCCGACCAGTTGTTGCACCGCCTGGTTGAGGGCATCTATCTGGGCCTGTACAGCGACAGGAATGGCTGTGCCCTCTGTTGCTGGGGGGATGTTCTCGCCATGCCGCTCGCTACGATCGTTGAGCACATCTCTCAAGTCCTCGTCTCTTCTCCGGTGCTCGCTAGCTCCGAGACGGTTGAAGACGTTATTTTGTTTGGGTTGCCCCCTAGCATCTCGTCTGTTGGGTTGGTCGTCTTGAGGTATTTGGCTCCTGCCTCCGCCTCTATCTTCATTCCTCCGACCAACATTTCCTTTGCCTGAATCGGCCTCATTATAACCATGGCCATCTCTGAATCTTGATTGGCTATGGTGTGATCGGCTATTCCCTCGATTTCCTTCCCGGGCTGAAACGTCTCGAGCGTTAGAGGGTGGCCTGCGTTGGTCGTTGGGTTCCCATGCATTATCATGCCGTGGGGGACCTCGGACCGCAGAGCCTAACTCCGAGTTCCTCCTGTTACCAGGAGGATGCTGTCCTCTGTTCAGAAAGTTCGGCTCGTCGCCCCTATGGCATCTAGGACTATGAGGCTGATACCACGTCCTATTCTGCCTCTGATGCGGGGGATCACCCCAACCATCTTCGGATGGAGGATGT